>NC_052474.1:6594735-6703465 GCF_009730915.1 Dioscorea cayenensis subsp. rotundata | reverse complement strand
AGGGCTGTGCAATCACACCCACCTCCGTTACTGTCCACACCGCCGAACTTTTTCGCCAGACCGTGTCGCCAAAGTAAGTCAATGATTACCGAAGTCGCCACATCGCTTGCATGGGAATATAGCTTCCTTTATATACCGTAAATAGAATGCCGGCGCCGGCAGCCGCCAATACCGATGAACGGCGAAATTGCTCGCGATGGTCGCAGCCGCAAGCGTACGGTAGCGCTCATAAATTTCACACCGGCGGCGAACAGTTCTCGATGGCAAGATTTCGCTGTCACCATTTAGCAACGATCATCGACGCACCCATCAACGCCAAGAAGATTTCGGCCATCTCAACAATCAATGTCCACAGCAGCCTCCATTGCCACGCCTACATACAACACGCACAACTGTACCACAATAAACAAGATATGATGGTTAAACAACGCGAACTCACAAACATTAAAAATACAGAATATTCAATGTTTGGTGAAGTTCACTAAGAAACAAAGAAACATTTTAGCGGGGCAAGACCAAACATATGGAATCAATTGCGCGAGACCTTACAGAGTCGGAATTACTTTTGCTTCATGAATGACGGCTTTCATCCGTTACTGAATCACCCGCGACATTTGAACAATACATCTCACCCAACGCATCACCTCTGAACAGAGCATCTCACCAACGTCATATCCGGATGCTATTAATCAACCAACACAGCTTCCGGTGATGCGACTGCAGTCATTCACCGTGATCGAATTTTAGTCAGGACGTCCACCAATGCATACCTTCCGGAACCGAATATCGCTTTCATAAATTACCAAATGTCGAAGACGGATGCATGTGGCGAAGAAGGAAAGAATTGGCGTTGCCGCGCCCCGCGACATCAGAAGCGTAATTATCTCACGATATCTCTTCCCAGCAAAAACGTCAACTAAACGTTCACATACCATACAATGGAAACCATTGCTTTCATTCTTCTACAACACCCTGGGAGAGTTCCCCGATATTTTCCCGCGATGCGATCGGTAATACCGCAGTGTTCTCTTTAATCCATCGCCAAAACGGCCTTTTTCACGACCGCAACGCCGACACCTGCCACTTATCCGACATACCAAAGGAACAACAGAGTCGAGATGCCCACCGCCAGATCACCGGTATTTTTTTCCCATCATTGCAGGACAATGCAAATAGCGTTCTAATTAAGGCCTCAGTAGGCCGGTCCCATTGAATCATCAAGTGCCACCATTTTGACGCTTACAGACGCCAAGTCCCACGCCACCATCAAGTGTGCGACGTGTTTATTTGTCTCACTCAGTATTATTACCAGCCAACTGAACGGATGCTGATTCCACAATCACCCTGATGTTACCACACTGAAATAAAATTATTATCACAGACGATTGTCCCTAAATTGCTCTAATATCAAAACATTATCCAATATCCAAACGATAGTATTTTAACGGTTCAGAGACGGAAGATATCCCACACCACACATGATTAGAACGAGCACCAATCACCACAAGATCATGGCTGTTTAAATATATATTTATGGAGGATGTCAGACGCAATATTAAACCATACCATCAATATAATATGCGCAAGAACTACATGATGTTCAATAGAACCCATAACCGGATTGGGGCCAGAGAAGTGAATCCTCTGTCGATATCTGCAATTATTATTGAAATCAACTACACCGACGAAAGACGGAGCCACGGCCAACATTCAATGGAAAGTCAACATCGCTTTTCATCGACAAACCGGTCATAACCATCTCAGTGGACAACTGAACCTCGGCTGAAACCCCAGACCCCATGACCTCACCCAACCCCAGCCTCTGAAGACTTTCCCTCCTGTCAATCTAGTACGAAAATTTCCAATATAATATACCTGAAACCAATCAGATTTAACCAAAACTGAAACAAAAGAAGAATACTCAAGAAGAAAAAGAAGACAAACAACAACAAAGAGGTCGTGATATAAAACAAAAAATGACAGAGTATAGATAAGACAGATCCCATGTGCAAAATATAAATATCAGGAAGATATCACATCGCCGGTGCTCTGCCTCACAACAGCCCCGCCAACCGCAGCTTTTTAGCAACAGACATATAGTGTTTGTAAAATGGTTTACTTTTAAATCAAAGTTTGAGAGAATAAAATACGGTGAAACATTGTATTCATGAGCTGGTCAAACCACCACAACATGTTGAAAACCGATGTATAATCACATTTACAATGTCGCCCTTGTTATACCGCCAAATTGAAAATACAAATCACAATATCTTGTCTACTATTAAATTATTTTGTCTGTTACAAAATTTAAGTAACATTTTCTGAAGTTACCAACCGCGTGAATTGTACAAATGAAATACACTTAATAAAATCTTAAAATACATTTTAATGCTGTAATGGCACAAGATTCATTTGTCAAATAGATTGGGAAAATTTACGAAACGACCATCACGAAACACAAATCTCCTACAAAAACAGAATGTAAGACAATTGGTTGCAATCAAGTTAGCTCAACCTCCGCTAACGACGACGAAATGACAAATATTGCTTGACCGCATACGGGCGCTCCAGAACATTATGACGGATCAAGTCTTTTTAAAGATATGTGATGAACCTTCGTAATCATCCGGCGAATCTTTGTTGATTCAAACGCACTGGCTATCATAATCAGAAAGAGAGCAAGAAGGCTGGAGCATTTCCACCGTAAGAAAAAAGTTTTCACCCACAGTCACAGGGCCTACGAAACAATTACGACACACATCCCAAAAGTCTATGATCTTAAAAATGTGGTTTCGACGGACGTCGCGGAACACCAAATGTTCGGACCGACGGCGACGTCTGATCAGTCAAAAAAGAGGAAGAGGTGCCAGAGTTGGTCGCGCCAAGAGAGTACGCTCAAATGGTTCTTCCATTTATACTGAACCAACAATCGCCGCCGCCGGCTCGACTTTAGAGCGACCAGCGGAACGCTGGTAACCGAAGCATTAATTATGTTTTGAGACCACACTATCGCGGCTGTATTTTTGCTTTTGATAAGTATATTTTAAACTATTAAAAGAACAAATTTAAACATGGCCATTAAACACAATACCGTGACATATGTAAATCTTAAAGTCATTTAAATACTAAGAAGAGGCCACGCCCACTCATAACGATCTATCAGACCGCCAGACTAAGCGTGGTAATTGGTTACAACACAACCTGCTATTGTGAAGTAAGGCAACGGCGACAACACAAAAAACTCCACACTTAATCCAAGAACCAGAAACAAATCAAATGAGTAAGAAGAAAGAAGAACAAGAATAAGAATAAGCAACAAGCAGCAAAAGATACGAGCAACTTAAACCGGCTTTGCGAAAAGCAAGCAGGAGGCATCGAAACGTTTATGTGTTTCATACGCTGACGGTGCCATTTTCCTCTTCAAAAGTAAAAAAGCACTTCATATCATTAATCACTTCAATCCTATCGCGTCAATGGAATACAACGAGGTCCCACAAAAGTTTAGTAAGCAGAAATTAAACGGAGAAAGGAACAAATGATTTTCCCTTGAAAGGATTATTGTTTTCAAAAGATTAATTGGGCCCTTAGTATCAAAATTAAATATGAAGAGAATGAAGATCGTTATTAAACAATAATAATAATAATAATAATAATAATAATGGGGTAATTCCACCAAGTCACTTCAGTTAACTATATTTGGGAATCAAATCAAATGTAAACAGATTTTATCATTCTTAATTAAAACAAATCAAACAATAATAATGAAAGTTTTGAAATATTATAATTCCAGAATTTCAATTATAGGCCTAATTATAGATAATGAACTTTAAATTCTCCTTCCGATGGACCCATTACCGCTTGATAATGAAGTGAGCACGTGTCACTACAATTTCTCACCCTCAAATTAGTGGCGTGGTCGGGAAGATCTCTCCCACTCTGCTCAAACCAACCGAAGTGCTCCAACTCCAACATCATTTTACCTCTCTCTCCATTTTCTCCTCCGATCATCTGCTGATCAGGATAGAGTATCTACCCATGGGAGGACCATTCCCATCTACTATCTAGCTCATCAGCCCCACCCTCCCAGATTCTCATCCTCAAATCCTACCCTATTCCCTCCCTCTCGTGATCTGCTTTTCTGTTGATCTTATTTTTTTATAGGTTTAAGATTTCACACAGCACTGATTACTTCCTCTTCCCGGCGACTCCAGGTTGATTCTACTTTTTATTTTTCTTATTTATATATTATCTTGTAATTTCTCATAGTTGGAAACCCAAGAGTGGTTTAACAAGAGCTACTTTGACGCACAAGACCAATCTACTTGTACCCTAGAAAACTTTGGAACAGTGTGGTAAAGATTTCTTTTTATGTTCATAACCCATGCAAAGCGTAAATATTATCAAAGAAATTTACAAAATATCATTACAAGCCATTTTGATGATAATTTTAATTTGAGTATTGAAAAGTATAAATTTAACTTCTAGTGTGAAAAGATCTGTTTTTTTTTCACAAACTATTAATTTAAGGTTTAGAAAGGATGGGAATAATAACCAAGTATTTATCGGACATTTGACTTAATCCGTTATGCACGAAAGTTAGAAAACACAAAATTTATTTTTGGTAAATTATTATTTAAATACCTTTTTATGGACATATGCAAAACCCCTTTAAAATTGCGTTAGGTACAATGGATGAAGTTATTTTATTGTACTTTTCATTGGCCATACCTATAAGGAAAGAAATGCAAACCAAATCAGGTGAGATTATTATTTTTTTTTAATAATTTTAACAAGATTTGACTGCTAATGATGATTCAAGATGCTTCTTACAGATGCCTTTTTTATCATCATTTTGTAAGTATTGAATTCTTGTTAAATCTACTAGCAACACCATAATCACAACTTTGTTTAACTTTATGCCATACTTTTTAATTAATCCCTGAAATTTGTTGGAACTATCATCTGTCCCGCCACAAATTCTTCTTACGCATTTTAGTGCATAAATTGTTGAAAAGTCCTTATAGAGATGGAGACTTGATTTAACTCCTCGGAATCCCTAACAAAATCCAACCATAGTAACAAACTTCAAACCGCAACCCTCAAGACCATTGGAAATTTGACTTGAAACATTAAAAACCTAAACCTTAACATGCCTTTATTACCTTGAATCAAATCTTCTGTAGGTGCTTTATCCGTATTTGTATGTGTAAACATACTATTAATTATATATTAGTTTTGTGTCTCTTTACTAAGACAGAAGAGAAACATCTCTATTTTTGTTTTTTTGAATTAAATTTTCCTAAAATTAGAGTTGTTTAAAATTATTTATTGGTATTATTTTTTTCATCTCACTTTGCTTGAGGGAATCGCTGGTCATATCTATAATTCACCCCCCATATATGAACCACGCCCAGCTCCTATTGACGCTACTGATTTTACTTATTAATTATAAGTCTCAAAATATTAGAAAGAAACAACAAATTTGGTAGAGTCAATGTTTAGTGATCCGGAATAGTCTGGCTACCTAAGTTGATTTACGAAAAATTGCTGCTAACCAGAGGTTTTGAGACAAGTACGAATACTCTACTAGTTTTTTAAGGTTTATTATGCAAGGACCTTAGAAGTTGAAGTTCGAATTTGCTACATTGTCCACATTTTAAAATAAAAACACACTATAGTTTCTATTAAGATGCTGGTGTTGGGGGTGGAATGAGGTGGGAATGAAAATATAAGACGAATGGAATGACCATCTCATTTGGACGTTTGAACACGGGATGTAAATGGTAACTTATTCTCATTCTATTTTTTGGTTAATTCGGTAATGATTAGTTAGAGCAGACTGCATATAACTTATACTATGCTTTTTGTCCAACCGAAGATAATTGCTATAGTAAATATAATATATTTATATATTAAAATCTTAATATATAATTACTTTGTAATTATATTTTAAATAAAATTTTAACATGCTTTGGAGAAAAAATGTTAGTATGAGTTGCTAAATGTTGGGTATCCCAAAAAGTTTATACCTTAAGTTTTTATCGTTATAAAAATCATCCCCAATCGCTGACTAACTTACCCATGGAATGGTTTATAATTGGCACCAAACATGGAATGAGCCATATTAGAATGCTCATTTCACTCTATTCGGACTCCACCTCCAACAACACCTCGTAGATGGTGGAAGGTTATTTAGTTGGGCAACCTGTTTATCGGGTTCTGGTCTTTGGGAGAGAATGGTTGATTTCAAGTCCCTCCAATTAAGCTCAACATCTTATGGACCGCTTTTTGCAAAATCTGTTTAGGCCGCTGTCACGTCTCTTTGTTTGGTCAGTTCACACTAACCATATTTGAGATGATTGTATTAATGTTTTTATATCATATGATCAGTGTTTGGATGTAATATTTTGGGCATCATGAACCTTGTATTTCTTGAAGTTTCCTTGATAGCTTCACCTGCGCCGCACCAGGTATTTTTTGTGCCAATTTTGGTAGAGCTGTCATTTATGCTAGATCTAAGTTATCTCAAACCTCATCTGCAACATTTCTTAGGTCTATCATCAAGTTTTCTCAACTTCTAGTTTTTGTGTACTTATATTCATCCCAAAAAAATAAAAATAAAAATAAAATAAAAATAAAATAAAATTTAGCAACTATTACTTTAGGGCAGGTATCAAATGGCATCCTCGTATAGTTCCCATTTCAAGAGCATAATAAACAATATCCCAACAAGGGCGTTAACAAATAGAATTTCTAGGTATTGAACACACCCTTCCTGTAACAAAGCATTAAATCATCCAATAGAGGATCTATACTCAGGTCAACAAAATCAGACCTCTGGACCATTTAGTGTTCGTGATATACATATAGAGATTTAGTGTTGAAGATGAAAAAGGTGCTTATATGTGTGTCACCATGTTTGTCGTGAGATGGTTGCTGAGTTGGAAGTTTTGAAGCTTCATTGTTTCGCACGTTGCACATCAAATGGATTGAAGTTTGTATGTTGCTTCTTAGATAATTGAAGTTGTCTGATCTCTTTGGACTTCTATTGGGGTTTATGTATTTGTTCCATCAACTAACTGAAGTATTTGTTTGTGTCTTTTTACTTTTTGTTTTTACAATGAATACTCCAGATATTATTATTGACTTATCAAGTGATGAGGAAATCAGCGCTTTTGTGTGAAAGATATTAAGCCTCATTTATTGTCTGTAATTGGCTGTGAAACAACTAATAGTAGTTGAATGATGTCCCACAAGGCTCATGGAATCAAACAGAGGAGAGTTGCTCCATACATCTTCCGCTTCATAATGACTGGTTCCCTTCATTCGCAGTTGAGATCAGGAGAATATGAACTGGAAAGATCTTGACCATCACCCCAAGTATTCAATCTCTATTTTACCCATGCAGTTGTTTGATCTTCCTAGTTATTATATCAGTTGTTTTCATTATTTCAGATAGTCAAAAATCACTTTTATCCACCCCAAATTCTTCATTCAATGCGAATTTCACATAAGTGGGCCTTTGGTACACGCAGATTCATCCCAGACGCTTCTTCATTTTATGCTTCATCTTGCTGTGATTTTACCGATGCTTTCTCTATTGTATATTCTACTTTCTGTGCTATTGCTGAACTGTTTGATAATGCCATTGATGGAAGGAAAAGCTTACAAAACCCTGATTGTCCGTCAGTTCAGGTTGATTACAATATTATATTTAGGTTTGCCTATTTGTAGAGATGTGTATGTGCTCGTTTCATTAACAGTTTTTTTTTTTTTTTTTTTAATTATGAATCTCTTCCTGCTGTTGGTATGGTTATATCCTTCATAATGATATTGCGTCAGCAGAAAAATTGGGCTGCCTCTGTCATTGTTGATGTGAAATCAATGAACCTCAAGAATGGAACTCCCGTTTATTAATGTTGTATTTTAGACTCTCAATTAATAACCAGCAACGTTGTTGTTAATATTATTTCAATATTTTGAGGCAGTCCGATTTTAACCAAACAGTTATTTGTCTCTGTAATTCAGATGATCCAGAACCTACGTTGCATGAGTTTTGGATTTTCTGATAAGCTATCAGACTCGCCTGCTGCAGGCTTCCTTTCTTTTGTGCTTCATTTGCATGTTGCACAGCTATGCAACACTCAATGGTCTCAGATGGAAATGGTTTCAAGACAAGGCACCGTGGTGTGATGCCTCTGTTTTCAGCCGCTAAGGCACTAAAGGGTACTTTCGGTCAACGTTCTCACTTTTTATCCGACCTTGCTTTTTTTACATCCCAAATTATAAATGGACAATACTGAAAAGTTCTTCCGGCATTGACATATTTGTATCAGTTTCATAACCCAAATATTTAGACTAATACTGTGGCAGCTTAAATTTGTTTCTATACATACAATTTCTCCTTGTTGTTCTCAGTGATCCTGGGGAGAATCCAAATGTTATATTCGTTCATGATGATCAATTTAATATTGAAAAGGTTTATTATCATTCCAAATTATTCTAAGGGTGGTATTTGGTTGGTGAGGTTGGAAATTTAGTCAGGGTTTTGTTGGAAGTTTTCGTTTTATCAATCTTTCGGCAAGATCATGTCCCCTTGATGCGACACAACTTTCATCTGTTCAGAACAACCTTAGAATTAATGGGGCACCTTAGATGATTTTCATCTTAACACAATTTTTCTCCAGAGAGTAACTCAAAGCACGGCCCTTTCACCTTTCTGAGGAAAACAGTGGTGTGATGATACACCGTACCTGTGGTGAGAGGTTTTGCAAAATCATCGCATCAGATTACGAATATTTCTTGCCGCCCCTGATCCTTTTTAAGTTGTGAGTTTTGTTCATCACATTACGTTTAATTTAATGTTATGCTTTCTATAACTGCAGGTAGATTATGAATTAATTCATCAACTGGTAACCCGAGGTTACTGACATACAGCCCATGCTAATTTGTCTGCAATTCTGAAGTGGCTCAATGTTTACTGTTGAAGATGTGACCTGTTAACCAAGTAAGATGCATTAGCACATGTTTGTGGTTTGGTCCCTTAAAATGGTTGAATGGAAACTATTTAACCCTTTATGATCATTTGGTGTTGTGTGATCAAGTTTGCTCAAGGAAAATGATCAAACTTTTTGTTGGTGTAAGCAACAAAGAATGAAGCAAATAATTGTTTATAGTTTTGTGTACAGGCACATATACAGTCTATTTTTGTGCTGTTGGCTTTCATGTTTAATTACGGTCGATGTATTTTGGTAATTTATAAGAGATTTAATCTGGTTTAGAGTATACGTTAATAATGTTTGCTTGCTGGTAATCCCCATTTAATGAGAGTTAGTTCCTGGTAGAGAGGAGAAAACTATTTTTGGTTGTGATTTGATGTTTTCTTTCACGTATTAGCTTTGTTTGATTGCATCAACCATATTTATGTGACATTGAGCGAGCGTACATTCATATAGCTTCCAGAGAAATAGAAGAAACTGAAAACCTTTTGACAAAGTATTTTGCAAAGTGTAGATTTTTTATTGGCGGTAGAAAATGATTAGATTTATGATGCAAGAGTACAATCTATGTGAATCTTAAGTTTGCAATTAACCAAATAGTACAGCTACAGGAAATTTTTCCCAACCTCTATGAAGAGTGGTTGTGTATAATCAGTTTACTATTTTCTTGGAACTTAAAAATTCAGTTCCCACTACTTCTAGTTCACTTTGTGATGATCCCTGCCATTTGGTGATGTTGCTGGGCAAGTCTTTTGTGCCATCAACAATGGTTTTGGCTTCTGACATCCTTGCTGTTTTTGGTCTTATCATCAAATTACCGCATGCTTTGAACTTAATGAGCAGTTTAATGAGAACCCTGCGGGTTCAAAAACGCTATATTCAATCTGTGGTTTACTGATGATGGGAATATGGAGCTTGATTTTGGAACAGATCCAGAGGTGAGTACATTTCTTTACTCTTCATTGGAAGAACATGCAAGAATAGTTTATATGTTTTGTAATATCTTAGACAAATAAATTGCATGCCTGACATTAGAAATTTCTTCCCGATTTTATCGAGAACCTTATTTTGGCAAATTTTAAAATTTGATGATATTGCCTGCATTATTTTTTTAGGAACATGGTTCACCTCCTCAAATTTTTGTTGTCTTTATTAAGCTGTTTTCCACAATACTGTAGCCACGTGACTATTTCAAACTTTTCGCTTTGTGGTTTAAAATACTTAGACCTGAACACTGAATGTTCGAATAACTTTATATGGTTCCCATTCATCAGCAACAATCGCTTTCTTGGAAGGGTTTCTTTCATTAATGTTATTTTAATTTGAAAGTTATTTTTGTAATGACATTTTGTACTTTTTTGAATCCCACATAAATCATTCACCATGAGCCTTCTTCATTAATGTTGAATTGATGACCATGTCAAAATCGTCCAAAATCAACTGTTTTTTCAATGATTGGGGCATAAATCACGAAGGTCATGTTGCACCTTGTTTTTACAGATCCTTATTGTTGAGTGATGCTACTTATAAGCTTTTTCATACTTCGTGCAGGATATGGATTGGTGATCACATAAGATAGTGAAGACAAATGACTCAACAAAGAATCTGAAACAAAAGCATGTTGCAAACCGTCTTCGCGTTTTTTCAGCGAGCTGTCGCAAGGCTCAAGATCTTCCCTCCCACCAATACCTTTACTTCCAACTGGCAGGTTTATCCATCTGCCGAGTTTATATGCCAATGAATTTAACAGCGGCGTGGAGAGTTGTCAGGTCAGTGACGGCGGCGTTGAACGCATCAAGTATAAAACCTCGTTACGCACACAGAAAAGCTCAGGCTTGATTTATGGAAAATGATTGCATTTGCTGATTTGCGTGGAGCTTTTATTGAAGCATTAAATTTTTTCTTGCTGCAACCGGCCGGCGCGGCGTACTAATGAGATTCCGGCTTTAAAAATTATTGCATTTGTTTAAGTATTGAAGCAGTAAAATTGTGGTTGTCCTGTGAACCATTGAGAAAGTGGTTATACTATGTTCTATGCTATGGTGTGGCAATTATACTTGGATGTTGAGACATTGCTTCGTTGATGAGGCAGTTTTTTCCTTCACCATCAGTGAATTTACAAGCTATATTAGTAGAACAGCAATAAACAATCAAGGTATAAAACGCAATCAACTTTCCTATCGGTAAGCAACAAATAGCTAATCCTCTCTAGTTAACATTGATCATTATGGGTAGCCAGAAACTTAAATGTTCAACTTCATCTATTTATAGCAGTAAAAAGTCAGTAATCCCAACATGTGATAGGCTGAACTATCTTGTTCTCAACAATTCTTCGTTATGGAAGATTTCTTCCATAGACAGCTTGCCGATTGGGATCATCATACTGTTTTAAGTGAAGTCCTCTGGAAGAATATGGTGCAACTTGATTAATGTTAGCAAATGTATGGCTTGCAAATCCGTTCACTGTTGAGTTTTCTTTCCCTTGATAAAGTGCTCTTTTCTCACATCTGCATTGTTTTAGTATAGCCTTTGAGAGTTTTGGCTTTATGTGCATAGATGCTGGCTTTATTGTCACAATAAACCCCATAGGTGAATAAGTGTGACAACTTCCTCAAATCTTCTCGAGCGCCCTCTCATATTATTATCGCACAATCCCTCGAGCAGTGCTTCTTGCTGCTTCACCTAAAATTTAAATTTAAATATTTAAACACGCCATAGGGTGACTGTGAGGTTTTCACCGACAGTAATGCACTAGTGGGTTGCTGATCTCTCATCAATTGTGCCTCGTAGTCAACATTGAAATGTCAACTCTGTAGATGCTGCACACTTTTAAACAGCAGTCCCTTTGAGGGAAGTTCTCTTTATAGGATTTGGACACAGCATCGAAAGCATTCTTTTCCCAGAGAGTGCATGAACCGACTTACCATTTGGCTTTCTACTGTACATAAGGTCTCCTCCTTTTCCCACATATTATGATGTTGCGTCTCCTTTTCTTACTTTGAAAAGATTCTCCAATGGGAGAAAGTAGGCCTCACGGGTACCTCACCTGATCAAACCTCAGATTAACCCTGGCAAAGAACCTGATCCCACCACTTTTTGATGGTTATCTTATGATGTTTGTAATCATCCAGGGTCCACTAATAATCATTAAACAAATCTCAAACTTTGCTAGGGATCCTTAAGACAGTACTTAGCACGGCTGCACTTATCTTCTTGTTGCCAAACCTCTCCAATCTTCTTGTTGTAGATCATAGTATTTGGGACATAGTCGCTGAGATCATAGTACATCTCAATCCCGACCATCATCCGTAAAGTTCCTCTTTTACGGTGCAGTAGCACACATAATTAGCACTTATCTCTCTTTATTCATGGAAATTTACTAGCCACCTGATCGCCAGGGAATTACCTGCAGCCCATGTAGCATATGCGTTGGTTTTGTCTTCTTGCTTGAGTCTCACCTGACCATCCTGGACCTTGTAGAGCCACAATGAAGCTTTGTCAAAAGCCATTGTGAGAAATGGCAAACTCTCTAAGAATGATTGCAAGCTTTACTCCTTGTTAGTTGATGAACTCTAACTCATGCACAAATGGTTCTCTTTGTGCTCTATATTTTTATACTCAATGTTGAAGTTTTTGTGTTCAACATATCATTTCTATATTTTCACGTCTGAAGCAGTCACTTTTATTGACTTTTCGAGGTAGACGTTCAAACATTGACGTTCTATGGATTCAGTGTAGATTACAAGAATCGTACTTATACTGGTGAGAATAGTTTATCTTCCTATCCTTATAGCTTTCATTGGCGAATTTCTTTTCTCAGGAGGCTCCTGCCTGGATGAAGCTTACTACAGCAATGGCTAGGCAAACCATTATCTCTTGTAAGCACCTCATAGAGGCTTAATCGAGCAGAATTTATGGTCTCACACTATGTTTCCATACATTGTGGATATATTTACAGTTTCGCATAAATCAATCTTCGTTAGAACATTTGTTTCATGAATCATTAGGAAGAATCTTATTGGTGTGTGTGTTTTCCTTATTTCTTTTCTTGATCTGTTTTTGCTCTAATATCATACATGAAGCAAAATAATTTGTAACTATTTATACTTTTTAATCACCTTTTGCTGCAGCCATTTTGAAAGTTAAACAACGCATGGTAAAGGCAGAGGTGTTGTTGGTATGGACCTTCAACTGCATGCTTACCATTTTATGCTTAGATCTCAATGCTATAATTCTCCTTGAATTACTACTACTTATTTCTCATCTTTTGATTTGTTAGGTGCGTTGAGGCAAAATTTTATCAAACCCACCATGATAAGCAAGATTTTGAGAAGTCAAACCTTTATCAGAAGCTGGAAACCCCGCTAGATGACATATGAGTACTGGTTAGCTCATCTTTAGAATGCTTCCACATGATAAAGCTTTATTTGATGAGTCTTTCTGCTTGCTCCCTGTGATTCAACTTTAACAATGTTGCACTTCACTCCAGTATATTGTCTGTTGATGCATCATTACTTGCTGATTTTAGTTTGATCTGGTTGCTTTAATAATGACATGCTTTAAGCCATCCCCTCTAGGAGGGTTTCGGGATGTGTGCGTGCGTGCACGCCTATTCCGAGACTAAACTGGTGAAGCATATTGAAGCTTACAAAATGAATTGGCTCATCAAAGGCCACTTGGACATGGAAAAGTTATTTATGCCTCTAATCATTGTTGGGTAGAGCTGCAATTGAGGGTTGAGAATTGTTTTTTTTTTTTTAACTCTTTGCATTTGGTCTTCAAAATATAACAGTGGGATAGTTTAATGATTGAAAGAAATGGATAAAATTATTGACACAAAGATGAGTATATGTGGAAAATTAACTAAATTTTGCTAAATTTCTTATTTATTTGAAGGTGTATATTTATTTAAAGTTGATAGTACTAGTCAATTCCAAAATGGAGTCCACAAATTTTAGGCAAAAGTCAGTTTGGACTTTTCTTTAGCTTGATTGACCATGTTCGAACTGGGTGCCATCTGGCCTGTAATTAGATCGTAAGTGGGCTGCACATGGCAATAAAAACTGAACTAATTTGGTTTTGTGCTACAGGCAGCATTGTGGGCTAATATAGAGAACTTCGAGTATGTTGATGGCGGTGCCTTGTTCATTTGAATTTTGTCTATTTGTAGGAGCATAGACCACTGTGATAAGGAATTCAGTCTTGACTTGTTCAGGAAATAAAATTATTGGTGGCTCAATAATTCTAGACTTAGGTACAAGGAACCATCTTTCGATGGGTGTATTTCATTGTAAAAGATGTAAGGATTTTGTGTATGTAGTCCTTGTTGGGAATTACAGTTATCATTGTAGATGGACCAAGAAGTAAAATCTAAGAGAACATATTCGTAATCAAGTGGTAGAGGTATGTAAGTTGTCATTGAAGTAACATGGTCATAAGTGGCCGCAAAAATTACAACCAAGTCTGGAGTCAGATCCCTTAATAATATTTGATGGGGAAAACTTATTATTACCCATGATGTATTTAAATCCATGCTAATGAGAAAAGAAATGTTCTACATCAGTTATGAGCATCAGAATCAAGAATGACATTGTAAAAAGTATGGCTTAACTACCATCTTTTTGGCTACCACTTTCGCCTGATACAGCGTCTGCCTCTAACTGTGCAGGGACTACTATTGCCATCTGGTTGGTTGCACAAAAAGTAAAGCAATCTGTTTCAACAAGTAACACTGTTTCTCGATCTTCCTCAATGTCTTCATTTGAAATCTCCAATCGGTGCAACAAAGCTAAAGATCAAAAAGTGCTGCAGCATCTCAGTCCCTCAGGTTTGTCAATGAAAAATCTATATGGATGCAGGACTAATCACTGTAAACACCATGTTTCCAATTTTTTGAAGCATTCTTTTATTCTAGACTCAACAGAAGAGCCTTTTTAGGCACTGCGCCCAGTTTCCAGCAGATGAGGTCTCAGTGATTCCAGTCGCTCAGGATCAGGTAAGTCAGATTAACAGTGTTGTTTCTCATGGTAATGATAAGGTCATCTTTGTATGGAATTGGGAAACTGTGATTAATTTTTAAGGTTTTGTCTTAATTATGTGGTAACAGCATTACCAGAAAAAGGTGCGCATACCAAGGCATAGTGGTACAGCAGTGCAATTGAAAAAGCCAGCCATTATGGCTAAGTTTGCAGATAGTAATGGAAGAAATTCTGTTATGCAGGTATCTGATGAGAATGTCTTTTACTGCAACAACAATTTATATAATACAGATTTGTGATATTGCTACATTTGAAAAATCTTGATGTTCCTTGATTCAAAAGTGCAAAACCTTTAATCCATGCACATCCCTACTGCAAATTCTGACCCATGATTTGCTCATACTGATTTTGGCCTTCATAGGACACAATTAGATTTTTCATTTTACATAGAATGAGGCTTCTTGTTAGCCGAAGTCTCGGACGGTTGAGAAGAGTAGAGAATTCATCTTTTTAGTGAGAGGTTGATCAGTTCAGGTTAGGATTGCTGAATACTAATTTTGCGCCCTCCAATAGCAGAATGCATGTGTGTTTGTATTTGAAGAGTGGAGGGTACGAAATTCCTCCTCTATGTATGTTTATATGTATTAGGCAACATATCTATCCAAAAGGACTAGGTGGATGATATGCAACAATTTATGTTCTTATCTATTTCTTATAGGTGTGCTTTAATTGGGAATAATGCATAGTATACTCGGAAGATGAGAAGTCCACTGAAGTTCTGGGTTAAAACTTGTTCATGTCTTCCTCAATAGTAACACAAACAATTCTTTGTCATGTTTAACAGGCACAAGAGCAGCAGATGCTAACTGTGATGGCAGAAAATAAAAGCTTACTCACAGAGTGAGTAGCAATAAACCTACTACCCTATTATCAGTTCTCTATTATGATTATCAGGTCAACTTTGCAGTTGTTGTTCCTCCTTTCGCTTTCTATTTATGCTGTCAGACTTTGCATGCTGAGATAGTTTTAAAGCCTCAGTTGATATGTTGGCCTGTTTTATGTATGACAACAGTCCTAATTGCAAATATTAAATTTGTAATTTTGAAGATTGCATGTTCTTTTTATACATATAATCATCTGTCTCGACTCACTGATAACATTTCACACCCTGTTCATTTTAACTGGTTTGATCAGGTGCCATAAATATGAAGAAGCTGAGAAGCAGCTTGTACTCAAGGTAAGCTTCAGATGAATGTTACACCCATCAACCTCTGTACCAATGTAATTTAACACTGTTTGGGGTATCTCTTCCAATGTCAATATTTGATTGCAATTCTAATTAAAAGCTCATCTTTTATATTTTGTATTCTGGTCATTGTGGAAATATCACCAACTTTTTCAGTCTTGTACCAATCATTTATGATTCTCTGAAGATACTGCATTCAATCTACAGGCACAACAACTGAGAAATAAGCTTGAGGAGGTTCAAAAGGCTTACAAAAACCTACTGGATGAGTTTAAGTTGATGGAGGTGGTAAAAGAGGAGTCATGACTTACAAGCAACTAAAAGAAACAGTAATGAAGGTGCATACCCTTCTAGCCCATATTTTGGCCTACTTTGCTCTGATGTAAAGCCTTGTTTTTTGGCTTACTGCTGGTTAGCAGAGCTTCCAGATACTTGTTAGTAGCCTGAATCTAAGGCTAATCTTCTGTTTTGTGTCCATTAATGTAAGATTTGTGTAATCTTTTTACCTATTAACTGTTGTATCTTGGTAGTTAGCTTGGACGGATAATCCAAAAAGGATTCCAGTTTTTAACTATGTGCTTGTGTTCTTGTAACTTTAGAGTTAAATTATTCTGAATGTACTAATTTTTGTCTAGGAATTAGGCTGTAATAGTATAATAGTGGGTTGTTCCCCCATCACGCCTGTTATACAGCGTAAAGACTATAAAATATTTGCTAGTGAATTTTGATTGTCAATGTATTTTGGGATGTGAGTGCATTTATTATTATTTTTTTTGAAAAAAAGGGATAAATCAAACATGCATTATGAGTGCATTTGTTTTTACTAGTGAATTATAATCTAGTCTAGTACGCAAAAAATGTTTATTTTGGTCCAAAGTTGGAAGGAAATTTAAAGGGATCCGAAAATGATTCATTTTTTTGGGAAGGCCTGTTAGTTTGAAAATTTGTTTAATTTAGCAGTACTTTTCTCTGAAGCAATTATAATATTTGTTTCTCAGAAACAAAAGTGAAACACTGTTTTTTTTTTTAGAAAAAAGAAACCAAAATACCCTTAATTACCCTATTTTCTTTTATATAATAATTCGCTGGCGAGGGAACAAGAAAAGGCTAATCCATGCATGAAGCTTCGGGAAAGGCAAATCCGTTTATTTTTTTTTATTTAATTTAATTTTTAAAAAAAAAGTCAATACAAAAGAAATGCCATTAATGAGAGCAGCCCAGCCCATCCCAACACATATCCCAGGGCTAATGGGCCAATGGCTCTCATCAATCATCATTTGTCTGCTAACTTTTTTTTTGTAGCGTTATCATTATTATTACTTATTTTTGTTACAAGTTTTTTTCGTATTATATATATACTTTCTCCGTTTATTTTTATCTATCGTGAATAACCGAATTTCACGTACTAAAAAAATTGATTATTTCACATAATTTAATAAAAACTTATTTATTTTTTCAAAATTACTCTTAATTTATATCTTCATATTTATCTTTCATATTAAATTTTCGAATTAAATAAAGTGATTGAGTAATTTTAGAAAAAAATAATAAATATCTCTTAATATTTAAAAAATAATAAATAAAAAAAATAGTTTATGACAAATAAAAAATAACGTAAGGAGTATATACTTAATATTTTATTTTTCAAAAAGAGTTTCTTTTTAGGAAAGCGAGGACGTTTGTAGGGATTACGAATTGCATTTGGTTTCAGAGCCGGAGCAACCAACCAGTGGTTTCTACTGCCTTTGCCGCGCGCCGCCACCACCGCAACCACCACCTTGCCCGTTGCCTGTATCCAACCATGGAAGTCGATGAACCTAAGCTAGTCAGTGGAGAAGACGTTGAGATCCTTCATGGTGATAATGGCTTTGCCCTTGACGAGAAGAAGAAGAGTGAATCGGAAGTAGTAGAAGAAGAAGAAGCATCGGTGATCAAAACCCTAAAGGAAGAGATCCAAACTCTGAGTATGGATCGATTGGAGCTTCAGCGCTGGAAGGATGAGATGAAGGCTGAGATGGAACGCTCTGAGGCTGAGAAGCAAGCCCTTGCGGGGCGCGCCGACTATCTTGAGGGTGAGATCTCTCGCCTGCATCACGACCTTGGCACGGCGGTGTCCTCCAGTGCAGACTCCGAGGCAGATGCTCAGAGCCTCAAGAAAGCACTTGAGAATCTCCAGGCCGAGATGGCCTCGGTCGCCGACTCCAAGGTCGCACTGGATGCTAGGATTGAGGGTCTGGAGGCCAAGATCGCTGCCCTTAATGCGCAGAGAGAGGAGGCTGCAGTGGCGCTCTCTGAGAAAGAGGCGGAGATCGTGGCTTTGAAAAACGAGATGGAGGCTCTCCAGCTGAAGGGGAGAGCTCTTGAAGATGGATTACTGGATTACAAAGACAAGGCGAGGCAGGAATTAGAGCAGGAGGTTAAGCGGAAGGAGGAGCTGGAGAAGGCTGTGAAGGAGCTGGAAGAGGAGAACTCCCGTCTCCAGGACCGGATTCATGGATTCCAGTCAGAGTCGGAGAAGAGGGATCTTGTGACAAATGACGGCAAAGGAAATGGCATGGCGGTGGACGTGCACGAGGGTTTGAAAGTCTCATGGGCTGTCGTTGCAGCAGCTGCAGCATCGACTGGAACTGTTGCTGCCGCGGTCACTGCGATCTATCTCCGCCATGCCAAGCAGAGGTAAGTTTTCAAGTGTTCCTTCTTCTCATCACCATCATCACCATCCGTTCTTTTTCTGTCTTGCAAGCAAGTTAGGTATTTTGTTTGTCTGGCTATGAATATACTCGAATTTACTTTTTGATTCTGTCTCCTATCAGTAAGCTCTTAATCTGGTTTACATAAACGGAGATGTCTTTTCCAATTTTGGTTTGTGATATGGTGGGTCTGATCCATTAGGTTACTGCTATCCATGATATAGGCTGTTTTTGTTACAATTTTCTCTTTCGGAGATACTGGTTTGTGATGTTGCTGACAAATTTGCGGCCTCTTTTCTATTGTGGTTGCTATATGAAGACAATATTGAAGCTAAACTGTTTCTTTTCTTTGATGAATTTTTCTAAAGTTTATGTTTATCCTAGTATTGCCTTTTGTTAATGTATCTTTGTTGTGTGTTGAGGAAGCCTTTTTCTTTCTGCAATTACTGTTTTTCTTCTGGTACTAAGTCTCTTTGTTTGATGATTAAATCTTTTTCATCATGTATGCTTTATTTTTCCAGATGAAAACAATTGGTACTTTGATGTGGTTCACTTCATTAATGGCTATTGATTTATATCCTGAATTATTTGTCTTGAAATAAATGCATCTCACACCTGCTACTTTGTTTGGCTCAATTAATTTGGGGTTTACAGATGAAAAAAATCGTTCAGTCCTCTAACTGCTCTTTTGTGTAATTCGGAGGCTTGTGTGTTTACCATTTCATTATATATTTTTTTTCTTCAGATCTGCTGTGGGAATCTGATTCCTCCCTGCACAAATTCTGGTTGACTATCTTTATTTTCTTATCATTATTCTGTTTCCCACATGATAAAAAAATCATCATCCAAACACCCCATTTGGTCAAGTGACAAAATCATCATTTTTTATGTCATTAATTAATCCCATTCAGCATGTAAGACTGTAAGGTCTTTGGTTAAAAAGCACTGTTTTTCTACTAGATGAGAGATGACTTACAACGCATTGACTTCCCAGGTATTCTGCTATTGCCATTCGCTAAGCCTCATGTTTTTCATGAAAAGCTGTCTCCTATATTGTTCAATTCATTACACCGCTATCATTGCTAGATGATCCTTGCTATTCAAGTTTTCTCGAATCCTAACTTAGATAAGTATTGCACCATGTTTTCCATGATTATGGTCTGAGTTCTAGAAGCTGGACCTTTTAGAGGTATCAAACATATTGGTTTCAGAGCTCATCATTTTGTGCCTGCTTTTTGTTCAGCTACCACTAGGCTTGTAGAGAGCTTGAATCTTCACAGTCACTTCACCTTCTCTGATAACTTCTTTAACCTGGAGAAATATGATACCCTTTTTGTTGCATCTCTTTCTCGAATCACGAGGATACATTTGTAGCACATGACCAGGGTAGAGTAATAATCGGGAAAGTCACCCTTAGCATTTTAATCATGATTGATGCCCTCGATGATAGTTTTTTTTCTTCATTTACAGAGCTCTTTTGGTACCTTATGTAAATTCATTCACCATTATTAATTAACTATTAAGTTGAGTCTTCACTTTAGCAGGTGATCAGTTATAATGTAAAAAAATAGAAATTATGTTATATGAATTTAGATTTTCGTAAGACAATTGTTTGTCTTGGGTAGTTGTGTGTGTTGGAGGTCTCATATATAGATACTAATAGTGCCAGGCCATATACATAAAATGCTTAATTTGCCACCGCCCTATTGATGATCAAGCTGTTATTGGGATGTTTATAACACAGTGATGCCGCTACTCCAATGTATAACACACAGCAAGGAAAGAGGAGATTAATATTTCCAGCATCTTGATCTACTTCTAGGATTTTCAGGTCTTTGCTTCTCATCTAAACAAATGCTTTAACTGGGTGTCTTTTAGTGTCTTGTCCTCAATTATTAAGGGACACAACCATTTCTTCCAAGCATAGCATGGATATTGTTGAAGTTAGCTTCACAAATGACACAGGTGACTTTTATCAGAGAATGCTGAGGTCTTACTTTCATGTTCAACATCTGAACTTTTTTTCAAATGCTTGATTGGGTCGTATGTTGGGCAGTAAGCTATTTTTATAGAGGGCAGTAAGCTATTTTTATAGAGGGCAGTAAGCTATTTTTATAGAGCATGGAGACTCCTCTTTGTTAATGTTATTTTGGGACTTGATATAATAGAAATTGATAGGTGTGTATCAAGAGAATATCTCCCATCATTGTGATTAATATACATTGGTTCATTCTTCTTGATTTCTACTTTTTGCTGGAGGGCAGGCTCGACACACTGATAGAACTACTCTTTGTGATATTGTTTGTTTAATGACTTCAAGACAACAAATAGCTTCTCCACATGTGAGAGTAAGCCCGTTTGAACCCTCTATCAAAATCAGTCATAGATCCCTAATTGCTTAGGGATAGACTTGTACTGCAGAGCAAGAACAATTTTGCTAATTTGTGGCTATTGGGAAATATGAAACCATGAAACTACAATAGGTACAATATTGCTCAGAAGACGACTTCTGCTAACAACATATGCTCTCCTTCTATAGCCAAGGATTTGCATGCAAATCTTTTATAATTAGGCTGTAATAAGCATGTGAATGTCCTATGAATAGGCTGCAATATGCCATGCAAATTTTCTATAATTATGCTACAATATCAACCAAGATATTCTTCTATCTTTCTATGCAACATTTCCTGTTCGGTCATCCTAATATTTCTTGCTATATTTAGGCTTCACTTAACTCTAAAACTCTCACTGCTAGGTCCTGTAACAAGTCCTATTGTAGATTTTTAACCTGTTTCCAACAAAAACTGCATGTACTACTGTTAACTCTGATTGGAGCCTCTGTTGAAAACCTTCTTTCTATAACTTGGACTGGTTTGTGAATGAATTTTACCTGAGAAGGAATATAGGTTGAATGAAGCATGAGTTCAGACCAAAAAAAAGAAAAAGGTAGATGTGCATTTGACTTTTTATATTATTACAGCTGCTTGATGCTGTCCAGTTGAAACATGCAAATCTTAGGCCAATGTGTTTGTTTTATTCCTTTCTTAAAATGCAACAGTGGAAGGCCTCTTTATAGATCTATTGGTAGTGTTAAAAAAATGGCTTCTTGTATGTATTTTCCAGTGTAATTGTTCAGGTATTTATCTCATGGTGCTTTATGAATTTAGGTTGTGTGGTTCCCACTTAATACTTTCTGTTAAAACTGTGTTCAGTAAATCCTTCATCATTTGTATGCTGGATCTTGATTGATAATTTTGGATTTGCAGCCTTTACATTTCACCTTTTGAATTGATATCTAAGAAAATTAGCTGACTAATCTCAAGAGGGTAAGAAGCTCTCTCTGTTATTTCAATGCCACATTGTTAAGAACTCTTGATTAGAGTTGAATTGAGCTTTATCAGATAATGGTGAAAACTGATAGCTGGATAAAATCTTTTTCTTTTATCTCATGTGTTAACTTTTCTTTATCTTATGCTGGAATACTGATCCATGTAGGCTCTTTTTTTTATGAGCACATTTCACTTATCAGGCTACCTTTTCACAATGAGAACCCTCATCAAGATATTAGTACATGATTTTTGTATGGTAAAAAGTAAAGAATAAAGCCCATGATAACCTTATAAAAATTGTGCAGGGCCCCCACTGCCATCATGATTTTCTTTTTCTAAATTGTGACTTGAACAAGTCCAGAAAAATCATTTGTTTTTCTTTTGGGTTCATGTGGGATTAGGAAATCTTATAGGTAGGAATTGTTGAGCAGCTTATTATGTGCAGGGTTGTTTAGGCCATCTCCAACCCAAAACTCTATATTTGGCGCTTCAGTACACAAAAATACAGCTGCTACAGTAAAAATTCCTCCAATCATCATCCCTATTTTTAACTCTAAAATAGAATATTCTAAGAATATTCTTCTCACTTCACACTTTTATATTCATACTAGTAATAAATTTAATCATCTTTAATTTTTTCACTTTTAACCATTGAATTTAAATATTATATTATTTTAAAATATAAATTTTATTTTTATATTTTTTATAAATATTTATTAAATATAAAAATTTGATTGATAAACTACAAATATAAATACAAACATTACATTACATTAATTATTTAATAAAAAAACATAACATACAAACCAGCGACCATCGATGAAAAACAACACATTTTTGATCGCGAGACTTGAATTTATAGTCGATCCAAATATTCGTGCTTGTATACAAGCACAACAACAAGAAATTTTCTGAGAAAAATGATATTTTCAACCACCACCCCCTTCTGGATCTAACATGTTTAGTGATATCTTTGTCAATATTGGTGGAAGTGGCGATAACATACCAGATTATTAGACCCATCTACTTCAGCTTTCATTAATTGTATTTTGTGTGTTGTGATTTTTTTTTCTTATTGCTATCGATGATAATCTATGTTATGACTATTTTCTATGTTTTTATTTTATTGTTCGTGTAATTTTCGTTAATTTTAATGAAGTTATATTTCCTGTATTATTTTCGTTAATTTTTTATTTTTTATTAATTGAAAAATACAATCTTAAATTATAAACTATTTAATTTAATTAAAATATAAATTATAAATATAAATTTTATAAGAAAGAAAAAATAAATAAATAAAAGATAAAAAAATAAGCTGAAAATTAAAACTAAAAAACCAAAAAAAGATAAATAATAAACTGAAAAAATAACAAAAATAAACTGAAAATTAAAACTAAAAAATCAAAAAGGATAAAAAAAGATAAATAATAATCTAAAAAAATAAAAAATAATTAACGAAAAATTAAAACTGAAAACCCGAAAAAAATAAAAATAAATAAATAATAAACTGAAAAAATAAAAAAATTAAACTGAAAAATAAAACTGAAAAAATAAAAAAAACAAAAAATAAAACTGTAAAAAAAAGAAAAAAAAATCAAAATGAAAACTGAAAAAAATAAATAAAAAGAAATAAGCAGTCAGCATACGGTGGTGCGCTACATGTTGCGCACCACTGTAGCATTGCACAAATCTGGCGCAGGATTTGACGCCGGATTGGACCAAATCCTGCGCCAGTTTTGTTGCAAAACTCTACATTTAGAATTGGGTTGGAGAAGCTCTTACAAACTTCTAAAAATACTTTTTATTATATATATATATATATTTAACCTTTTAAAGTATTGTGTTTGCCCGTCCCAACCCCAAATAGTTTGTTTCTATAAACATTTAATTAAAACATCTAAATGTATCTTCAAGGTGATACCAATTTGTTCCAAGTTTTTAGAACTGGTTTAGAAATTTAAAACCATATATATATAATTCTTAATAATAAAATTTATAAGCTACAATTATTTTATATCAACAGGAGAAGTATATAAGAAAAATTTATAATTTTTAGAACATGCCTTGCCAATTTTTTTATTCTATAATTCAATCAATCAAACTATCTGATATTTATATATTTTTATTTTATTAAAAAAATGTCAAATTTTATTGAGCCTATTGCTAGTTGCGGTCATTTATTTGTTCAAACTCGATTGAGCAAAATGAAACCTACACTTGCATAAAAGAGGTTTTTGGATAAATATATACATATATATATATATATATATATATATAATAAGTTATCTGTGGATATAAAAAAATAAGACAAAAGAGTCAGAGAGAGAGAGAGAGAGAGAGAGAGGGGAGAGAGAATCAATAAGGGGTATTTTAGTAAACGAGAGGAATGAGAGATTTTGGGGCCATTGGAAGCTTGAAGATATTAGTATTTTTTCAATTTATAGACGTTATTAGAATACACAGCCTCATATATATATATATATATATATAAACATTATTATTATTATTATTATTATTTTGACACCTTGATTTGGAGCTATGTCTTTAGCTCTAGGCGAAATATTAAAAGCCTTAAAAGAAGGCAGGTTAGCGGGTGTTTATTTACATTCACAAAGATTCGAGTTGATATATTTGTTTAAATTGCGTAAATTTTTACATGGTTAAATAAGCGTGACTAGGGGTGGCAAAAATTCGGGTACGGACAAAACCGGGTCCGGACAACTACTAATATAAATAGAAAAACTCAGATCCGGGACCCGTACGGGTTTTAAATCCGGACAAACTTAGATGTCCAAACCCGGGTTTATTTTAAAACCGGGTTGTCCGGATGTCTAAATTTGTCCGAATTTATAAGTTATTTTTTTAAGTCAGCTCAAATATTAAATTATACAAAAAATAATTTAATTTACATTAAATGCAAAAACATTAATAATCCAAAACTCAACTCAAATTATAGAAAAAAATCTAAGTCTTAATAGAAACAATAGATGTTTAAAGTTTTTTGAAGAATGAGCTTTAAAACAAAATGCGCTAGGGTTGTGAGGCTTTTTAAAGTTTTATGGGTTAAAAAGCACGGTTGTCCGAATTTTATGTCGGACCCTGACCTGGATTTCAAACCGGACAACTAGCCCGATGTCCCGGGACCCTACCAGATTCTAAAACCTTATGTCCAAACCCTTTTTATTCGGGCCCGGCGGGTCCCGGACAGATTATTGCCACCCCTAAGCGTGACCCATGCTTTCCATTTGCATCAAGCCCCTCCATATTTCCCAATTTATCCAATCCAGATAAATGCCTTGCAGGAGAAGTTAACCCCAACGGACAAAACACCAGGATGAACAACAACAAGAAGAGGCTGAAAAGAAGTTAAAAAAAGAAACAAAGAAAAAGCATACAAAACCAAAGCACTCATGGTCATGGAACAACGTTCCCAAGAAGCTCTCAAGTTCGAATTGATTCCCTACTTGCAAGAAGAGATAGCTCCAATTGAAGCTCCCTTACCTCATCTCCTCCTTTCTCCTTCCTCCTTCTCCTCCTCCTCCTCCAAAAAGAGAAAAAGAAGAAAAAAGGAAGGAAGATGTCCTTCATTCCTTGCTTGCAAATGAGGGATGGCAAAAGCAAATCAGTATTCAAAGAAAAAGAAGAGAAAAAGAAAAAGCAAAAAGCAGCAGTAGAAGAAGCCCTTGAGCCAAATAAAAAACCAAGAAAGAGAGAGTGGTCACACCATTGTGCTTGCTCTTCTTCATCCCCGTTCATCCTCCTGCGCCACTAGGAGGAGTTCTCGGAATGGCGAGCAGTAGTGGTACCAAAGGGGATGTGCCTGTTGCGAAGGCGCCGTCTAGGAAGATGACTAGGACGGCGACGATGATGGATATGGTTGATGATGAAAACTTGTTGGTGCCTTCTTCTCTCGCCCCCATCGCCCCCATTCTCCGTGTCGCCAATGACATCCAGGAACTTAATCCCAGAGTTGCTTATCTATGTGAGCTCTTTCCTTCATTACGTGCTTTTTGCTTTGGTGACTGAAACTCTTATGATTTTTGCATTCATGCTAATCATGAATTCCATATACTAATTAAGTGGCAAAATGTTAGCTTTGGTTTATGGGATGACAATCTAGTCCGGCTCCGCAAACTTGCCTCCAAGTTTTGTTTTTACAAAAATAGAAAATTTTTTTATCAAAAAAATCAGTCTCTAGCATTCTATATAAATGAAACGAAAAAGAGAGATGTTATTTGAAATTTTTAAATGAGTGGACTAATATGTAAATTTTTTTAACTGACAAAGAAAATGAATAATATGAATTTCTTTAGACATTATGCCTTACTGCATTTATATGGTCATTCTCCTGCGTAAACCTTATTTTTGTATGCTTTACTTTTAAGTTATTTATTTTTAAATTTATAATGTATGCAACCAGCGTTAGGATTTTGCTTTTTTATTTATTTTTATTTTTTTTATAAATCCTTGCAAAACTATAGAATTTTATTATTCTTTTAAAAGAATTAGACTCTCATGCTAATAATAAAACCTGAACTGCACCACAAGTATGAAGCCATACACAACTCTCGGACTAACAGATATATTAGGACGATTCTAAGTTGCAAGTCTCCCCTTGTTTTACTATTGTAAAGTTGTTTGAGAGTGTTTGTTGGAACAGCATCAGGACATTCATTTGCTTAAAGAAGGTGATTTGCAACATATATCTATTTCATTACATTGCACCAGTGGACTATTACAGTGATGAGTGAAAGGGATCATAGATAGAGTTACAATGACATATATCAAAACACGTGTATTATTGTTGTGTGTGGAATTACAAGTTACACATTGTGAACCAAATGCCTTGTCTAAATCCTTTGTGACTTGAAAAGGCTCTCAAGTATGAAGCGCCATTCATACTGATGCTACTACTATCGGCCATCATTGGTAGCCCTAGGCAGAAGTCTTTTTACTTAATGACATGCATGTGGTATGCTAATTGGGTTTGGGCTGCTGTGTAGCTCTTTTTTGTTTTGAAACTTTTACTTGCATAATATGCATTCGCAGGTTCTACTTATTGAGCTACATCTAGTCATTGATGGAATTGAAAGAAATTTGTTTCCTTGCAATTAGTCAAATTGCCAATGTGATATTGCATGGATTAAAATTGAAGATGATTTGCTCCTGAGAGTTGTGTTAACCTCATATCAGGTCGTTTTCATGCGTTGGAGCAGACTCAAAAGCTAGATCCCTTATCAAGTGGACGTGGTGTTCGTCAGTTCAAAACATATCTGTTGCATAGGCTAGAAAAGGTGAAAGTATCACTCGGGGAAATTCTAATAATGTCTCTTTTTGTTTTGGTATTCACAAAATGTTCAGTTCAAGGTTTTATCTATTAATGCACTTTGTTCATACAAACGTATTTGAATATGTTCGACATATATGTCATATGCCACAGAGTAGTGGTTAATATCCAGAGTCATACACAATAAGGTTTGCTAACATCTATTGGTGTTGATGCTCTGTGGTTGCTGCTGGCTTTTGGAGCATGGCATAACTTTGGATAAACACATATTAGGCCAGTAGATTAAATTGTCTTAAGTCGAGCTTTCTTGAATTTGAGGTATATTTAACAGCCTATGTTGGTTTCTGTTTACTTAAATGAAAAATGTTGATGGTTGGGTAGTAAGTTGTTCCCCTTATATCTTAGACGAGCATTGTGAAAACTTCTAGTAAAGCTTATTAATGAATGCATCCTGTAGTACTGTAAATTAATGGCACATACATGGATGAATAACTCAAATTTTCTGTATATTATTTGATGAAATTGCCTGAACTTTTGACCTTCTTTATGCTGTGAATAGCTCATATAATATAGTCTTCAGAAAATTGAGACAAATCAAGAAGTAATAGATACCTGGAGGAGTATCTTATGTGGTCCGTTTAAGGTTGTTGGATGTTTATGTTAACATTTTTGAATTAATTTTCCTCTTATCATGATGTAATTCACATCTATCCATTAAATCACCAGTGGTGGTTTAAAATAAGAGAAAGTTTATCCACTATTTTAGTACAACTTTCTGTTATTTCTGGTTTGGCTTAGTTTGGATGATCCAAAGTGCACCTGCTAAATGACCCAGTTAAAATAGGATGAACAGACCTTATACTGTAGATCATTTAAGCTGAAAATCCAGATTCTGTGAGAAAATATCCTAAATGTTATGCTTTTCAAGCAATATGAAATAAAATTGACCTCAAGAAAGTTAATGGCATCATCTTATTCATAAATTTCATGTCGACTTGATGTGTTCTGTTGTTGTCATTATTACCTGCTAAACATGTTAAATAGACTCATCTTGTATGCGGCATTCTAGTGGTATTTATTTGCTGCTGGTGTAACCAATGAAACACATGGGATCAGTTGAGGTTCTCATGTTACATGTTTTCATTGGGTTTGTTGTTAGGAGTTTGGGATTCTCTGATAACATCAATTGTTTGTTTATATGAATGAACCATAAACAGTTTTTACTGGTTGCAGGAAGAAGTAGAGACCAAACCACGGTTTGCTGGAAGTAATTCAGAAGAAATCCAATTATTCTATCAGTGGTATTATGATGAATTTGTCAAGGACCCTTCCAGAAAAAAGCCGTAAGACTTATTACAAAACAGCCAAATCTGCAAATGTTATTATAAAATACATTTCTCGGCTTATTTTGACTGCTTTCTTGATTTCATGAAACTTCTCAGTGAGGAGATGGCAAAGCATTACCAGATTGCGTCAGTTCTTTATGATTTAATGAAAGCTTTGATACCCATAGAGAAAGTTGATAAGAAGGTTCATCTCACATCATATTTTAAGTTCATATTTCTGATGTTGTTGTACTGCTAATTGTTATTTCAAGTGAAATAAGGTAGCTTCATATTTCACTTGCAGATATTTAAATTTGCTGAGGAAGTTGCAAGAAAGAAAGTTCAGTATGCTCCTTATAACATTCTTCCTCTTAATGTTTCTGGTGCTGTTCCTCCCATTATGGAACTTCCAGAGGTGTTAATTATTGACTTTAAGTTTACTTGTTTTACAAGCTTTCTTTTATTTTCTATTTCTTTTTAATTTAAACTACCTCTTGCGTATACTGTTTTTATTCACTTGATGATACAGATAAAAGCAGCAGTTAATGCTCTCCGCGATATTGATAATCTCCCAAAACTCAGGATACAACCAACAGAGAATGTTCGGCAGAGAGTTGATGGATCCTCAATGCCTGGAAATAACGGGACTGTCATTCATGATTTACTTGATTGGCTTGGGGCAATCTTTGGATTTCAAGTATTAGACCTTTTTTTGTTTAATTTCCTTTACATGTTTTTATAAATGTTTAATGCACTTTTTTTAATTTTTTATTTTGAGTACGTTAGTTGATTTTATGGAAGTAGAACATATGGTCTGTGTTTTCTCACTTTGTGAACACTTTGGTTGTGGGTTAAAGAAAGGGAACGTGGAGAATCAAAGAGAACACTTGATCTTCCTTCTTGCTAACATTGACAGTAGGAGTAGGCCGGATGAAGAGTATTCACTGGTAATGCTCTATTTTGATTCAAGGGTCATTTGAAGAATTCTTATTTCATAATTTTCTTTTTTCTTAGTTCTTAATGGATTATGCTTCAAACTTCTGCTTTTGACAGTTGGCTAGTCGAACTGTGACATATTTAATGGATAAGGTATTCAAGAATTACCGTTCATGGTGTCACTATCTGCACATTCAGCATAACCTCAAGTAAGTAGCACTCGATGGGCTCGATTGGTTCCAATCTTCCTTTCTCATACATAGATGTATAAAAACAACATGCTTATATATGTACATATTTAAGCACATACATGATATTAAGAACGGAGTAAACAATAGCTCTGAAAGCATATTAGGAATAAAGAATATGAACTAGGTTAATTACTATAGGGCCTTGTCCTAAATATATAGAGGTTACATGAGAGGATGCTCATCTGCGTTAGGATACAACTATATCAAGTAACAATGTGCAAGAAAGGTTGCCATCTATGGTAGGATATAACTATATGAAGTAACAATCTAAAATAGAGATCGACCTACTATAATACAAATACGTAAGATAACACTCTAATACAGTCCAACAGGATGAAAATTATAGAATTTTACTTGTATACTTCATTTATGGCGGTTGCCAATTATCCTTTGGAGAATATTTACATATGTAGGATTTATGTATGATCCTCACCAACCGGTTCATTAATAATTGAAATTCCAAGTGGGAAATTCAAACCACATAACTGGATCTAGATCATTTGTAAGTATATATATAAAAAAAACTACATTTTTGTTCTTTTACGTAATCCACAGGTATTAAGTAAATGATATTTAACATGATGATGTAAGTAAGTATTGTGCTATAGTTGAAATTTATTGCATATGCATTGTAACATGTTGCGATTAGCGTCGATAGCATAAATGTTTTATGCAGGTGGACTATCACATAGCTTTGGGATTTTTTTTTTTGGTTGTTGTTGTATGTATACATTTGCAAAAGTAATTAATTTTGTTATATTATTATAAATATGCAATTATGCATAACACTACGAAACCATGGTTCAACTGTTTAATTAATCTGAAAGCCAGTTGTGTATTGTAGTTTTTCTTAGAGGAGATCCTCTTAGAATTTTGTCCAACCCCCTAATGCAATAAATCATTATTGTGGTAGTTACCATTTTTCTCCTTAGGATATGTATTCATGAAATACAACAATGTCTTGTTCTATCTATAAGTCTACTTAAAACCTTCTTTGGCATCAGCTATTGATATAGTAACCTAGGTGGAGCTTCTAAAACATGCACGTGCCCCCACAATCTCATGCCATCTTTCAACATGCTACAACCGTTGTCCTTTATTTTGATCGGCTAGATAATAAAAGCATCTTGGTGGAATCTCTATAAGAAACACCCAAACACATTTCTTGCAAGTTGATAGATATAGGGTTTTGCAACCTGTATAAAACATCACATGTTCGTTTTACTTATGCAGGTTTCCAAATGATGCAGCAACACAGAGGGTGGAGCTTCTTTACATTGGTTTATATTTTCTTATTTGGGGTGAAGCTTCAAATATTCGGTTCATGCCTGAGTGTCTCTGCTATATTTTTCATCGTGTAAGTTATCCTTCGTAACTTATTGATTATCATGAATTTAGTTAAGTGATTTATGACAATTTAACTTGCCATCCATTCTATTTGTTTATTTATAGCTATTTTGCAATTTAGGTGATGTTGTCTTACATCAAGGTATATAACGTAGTTGAGTTTGTTTGGACTGAAAGCCCAAGTGTGCCTTTCAAGTAGCCTTAATTTTAGTAGGGTTATCTTTGTTTCCTATGAAATCATCTTGGTCTCAGAATCTGTTTTAGTTGTCCATTCATTCACTTTTTTGTTTCATAAGCAATAGTAAATATCAATATATTACATGAGTAAATGCTGCAAAAGCCTATTAGCAATCATTTAGGTGACACAAGAAATCAAGGAATAGATAGCAGCTCCTAAAACGGCCTTTGTGTATACTGCTTTGTATTTGTCTTTTACGAAATTACAACATTATCTTGCTTATTTCCTACTCAATTTTTAGTAATGTTATTTAATTCGAGATTTTTTTATTATTATTTTAGATTAAAAAAAAACACAATTTCTTTATGCAAGACAAGAATTTCACCATGAAAGTTAACCCAACACTTCATTTTCTTGACTTTTTGAACACCTTGGAGTGACGTGTTGAGGGTACAATGACAACGCGGGCTATATATATGAACCACTGCCTAGTGAAAAGTAGAACAAGAATGGAATATGCCAGACTTGTTAACCTGATTCTTCATGGGTTTATTTTGAATTTTTTCTTCCTCTTGAAAGTTTGCTAGCTTGAATTGAATGCTATTTTCTTTTGCTCTTTCACTTCACTTTTTTCTTCTCCTGTATTTCAATTTTGATCACCAAATTTACTGTTTTCAAGCTGCTCCCATATACTCTCGCCATTATATTTTCTTTGCCGTGTTGAAGGTTATAATAATGGTAGGGAGGATGGAGATATTATGATAAATGGTTTCATATATTATAGTTGGTTGAGAGGTTTCTGACAGAATTGTGAGAAGAATTATAAGTTTTTTCTTTCTTAATTTTTGGAATACAACCGGCAGCACATATACACACACATTAATCCTAACTTAATCCCATAATTTATTGAAACCTAATAATCGGAAAATATTCTAACAAATCAGGGAAAAAATCCTCCTAATTATGAGTAACTACTAAAAATAACTTTCCTAATTTGCAGCCTCCTAATTTATGACTTTTCTATCGTTTTCTCCAACACTCCCTCTCAAGCTAGTGAATAGGCATATTCCATTCCTAGCTTGAATACAAAGCTCTCAAAGACTGAACTATTTAACCCTTTAGTAAACACATCTGCAAGTTGTCCATGTGTAGACACATAAGGGGTGCAAATCAATCTACTCTCCAGCTTCTCCTTTATGAAATGCTTGTCAATCTCAATGTGTTTTGTTTGATAGTGTTGAACTGGATTTTGAGCTACGCAAATTGCTGACTTATTATCATAATACAGTCTTATAGGAACATCCCACTTAATCTTCAATTCTTCTAAAATGTGGAGTAGTTCATAGACCTTGAGCCATTGCTCGAAATTCAGCTTCTGAACTTAATATGCTACCACATTTTGCTTCTTACTTCTCCATGTCATGAAGTTACCTCTAAGAAAAATACAATATCCAGAGGTTGACCTTCTATCAATAAGAGATCCCCACATAATTAGCATCTATATACTCCTCGAGAGTGAGTCCTCCATTTGTTCTAAATAAAATTCCATGTTGTTCGTTTGAGATACTGCAAGATCCTGGTTGTTGCATGTGGACGAACTTATTTTGGGCTGTGCGTGAATTGATTAACCATGCTCACAACATATGCTATGTCTGGTTTCGTATGAGATAGATAAGCTTTCCCACTAGACATTGATACATCTCTCTGTCTACTGCAACATCTTCTTCATCTTGTCTAAGCTTGAGATTCGGATTAATTGCAATGGCAATTAGTTTGCACGCCATCTTACTGGTATCCTTCAATAAATCCAACACGTACTTTTGTTGGGAAATGAAGATTCCTTTACTGGTCTGAGCAACCTCAATTCCAGCGAAGTATCTTAGTCTTCCAAGGGCTTTGACCTCGAACTCTTTTGACAAGCAGTGATTTGAAAGCTGTTTTTTTTATTGTCATCATCTGTCATAATATATCATCCATGTAATCTAGAAGTGTTGTAACTCCCCTTGAAATCGAATGTTTAATGAAGAGTGTATGAGTCCCTTGATTTTTTTTTTAGCACATAGCAATCATGATTTTGCAAATCTTCCAAACCACGCTTGTGGAAATTGCTTGAGCCCATATTCAGCTTACATACTGTATGTCCTGTCAATTTTTTCCTATAACCTGGTGGAACATTCATATAGATCTCCTTTTCCAAATTTCCATGAAGGAATGCATTTTTCACACCAAATTGCTCCAAATCCCAACCATAATTAGCTGCCAATGATGATAAGATTCTCACCATACTCATTTTTGCATTTGGGGCAAATGTCTCAAGGTAATCTACATTATATGTCTGATTATAACCATTAGCCATAAGTCTTGCTTTATATCTTTCAATTGACCCATCTACCTGATATTTGGTTGTATATACCCACTTACATCCTACAAATGTTTTTTTCCTTCTGGTAGTTTTACTGACTTCCATATTCTATTCTTCTCTAGGCTTCCATTTCTTTATTCATGGCTCGTTTATACTTTTCATTAGAAAATGTCTTGGATAGGGTTGCTAGGAATAGCAATAGTGTTTAGGCTGACAAGGAAGGCCCTATATGTGGATGAAAAATGTTTGAATGAAAAATAATTTGCAAAAAGGATAAAATAAGTGTTTGGTACACTCTCTGGTTCTTTTCCTAATAGCTATAGAAATGTTCAAATTAATTTCATGAGGTTCCGTCTTGGTTGGTAAGTGGGATTTTGAAAGTGAGTTAAAAGATATTATCTCATTATTGTTAGGTTCCGGATTGGATTCTTGATTGTATCTAGGTTTGGGATCGGACATCCTCTGTCTTGTAAACACTTTGTTCTTCCTAAATCTTATATCTTCAAAGGCAAATTTGTTTTGGATTAGTTCGGATTCAAATGGTGAGGGGAAGATTAGACTTGGACTCTCGGTTAGGCTTGACTTGTGTAATGGTTTAGTAGGTTCAGGTTCAGGTGTGATGATAGTGGTGTTATCCTTTGGTTGAGTGAAGGTATTAGGAATAAGATCTCTAAATCCCCAGCTATCCTTATTTTTTCTTTTTCTCCCTTCCTGAAGATAAGGTTGAGAAAAGTACGACTCTTGTTCGTGAAAGGTCACATCCGTGGGAACATAAAATCTCTTGGAAGGAGGATGATAATATTTGTACCCTTTTTGTGTGGAGGAATATCCGACGAAGATGCATTTAAGGATTGGGTCTAGTTTTCCTCCATTGTGATTGTGATTACAAACGTGGGAAATACAACCAACTATCCGAGGAACAATGTTATCTGTGAGTTATAGGCGAAAATAAAAGGTGGGAAGTTTCTCCATAGGACTTTGAAATTTTAGAACTCTAGTTGGCAATCAGTTGATCAAGCGTGTGGAAATAATGTCTACTTCCCCTAAAAAGGACTTTGGTACTTGTTTTTTAAATAACAAGGCCCTAGTTGTCTTGAGTGGGCAACCTATTTTCCTTTTTGTCACTCCATTTTGTTGAGGGGGTGTGAATATAAGGGGGCTCATGCACTATTCCTTTTTGCTTAAAGTAGGGGTTGAGTATTCGATTAAATTAATCCCTATAATTGTCTGACCAAAATTTTTTGATTTTGACCCCAATTGGTTTTCCATCAAGGGAAAAAATTAGGAAGGACACGATTCGCATCATACTTTTGTTTAAGCAAAAGTACCTATATAACACAAGTACAATTATCAATGAATGAAACAAACCATCTTGCCCTAGAGACATTTGGAATATTAGAGGGCCCTCGGATATCAACATGAATAAGATGGAAGGAAAAATACTTATTTTATTACTAATTGGAAATAAAACATGCTTGTGTGAGCTAGTTCACACACTTCACAATGAAGTTGTCCTACATCAAGACCTTGAAACAAAAAAGGAAACAAAGAAGGAAACAAGATTTCTAAAACTCTAAATGAGGAAGGACCAAGACTTTGATGATGAAGCTAAATTTTGTCCTTGTTAAATAATAATGGTTGGTTATTAGGGAATGAGGTAGATTGCTACCCCTGTTAATGTTTGACCGGGATGAGTAGCAGGGGTCATTCCTTCCTCTAGCACGTCCATTGGTCCTCTTTGAATCCTTGTCTTGAAATACACAACCATCATGATGAAAAATCACATTACATCCTAAGTCTTATGTAAGTTTTTGGATAGAGATAAGATTGGTAGACATCGTTGGAACATGAAGAATATTTCTTATGGTGAGTGAGGAATTTATTCTAATATCTCCTACACCAGCCATGGTTATTAAGGAACCATTTGCTGTGGCAATTTTCTTATTACTTGGATATGGGAGTAATTTAGAAAGAAATTGGGTGAGTTGGTCATATGGTTTGTTGCACTTGAGTCCATGACCCAGGGGTTGGCAAAAGTGTCATCCAAGACATTCAATCCAGTAAAAAGTGGTAACTGACCTGAATATAGCAAGGAATACTAGAGGGTTTTTCTAGGCTATTAATGAGAGCTTTTAAATTTTCCAATTTCTTCATGGCTAAATCCACTAGATTCTTGTGGAGATGTTTCTTGAATTGTGGCAACATTTGCTGTCTTGTAACCCTTGTTTACTATCCTCTTGGTGTCCATTCACAGCTCGACTGCTTGCCATGGAGTTTTCAACACTTATCCCTGGTATGCCGTGACTTTTTACAATAGTTACACCACAAGTTATCAGAGTTTCGAGGTCATCCTTGCTCTGACTTCCCATTCTTGGAATTTTCGTTCTTTGTTGTCTTTTTAGTGAGATTGTCAATACCATTTGCCACCCTGGCCAAACCATCGTTGCTTGGAGAATCAAGCATTAGTCCACTTCGATTTTCTTTACTCCAGATCATTGCAACAACTTCTATAAAGTAAGGAATTTCTGGTTTTATGAGAATTTGAATACTAGCTTGATCAAACTTAGGATTGAGTCCTACCAAAAAATCACAGATCCGGTCTTGTTCAATGAATTCTTTGAGAATTGCAACATCAACTGGACATGTAGTTTTAATCACCCTTTAGTGATCAAGCTCCTACCAAAAAGACTTCAATTGATATGCACATTTCTATAAAAGTCCTGTTCCCTTGTTCCTTTGCTTTGCAGTAATAGTTTTTACTTGCACATTATAAACTTGGGTAACGTCCTTTGGCTTAGAGTAGGTTTGCTGAATTGCATCCCAAATCTCTTTTGTTGTTGTCAAAAACATGCATGTATCGCTGATTTCTGGGATCATCAAGTTCCATAGCCACGCCAGAATCATCGAGTCTCCTTCATCCCATGCATCAAAAGGGGATCATTCTTATCCGGTCCAAACCTTGTAATATCGCTGATTTTTCCCGTGTTTGAGAACGGTTTGTACCAATTGAGACCACTAAAGATAATTTTTTCTATTAAGTCGATACGTTGCTTGAATACCCTGGAGTTCTCCTGGGTGCTGAGTCTGGACAAATTTTACTGATTGACTCAGAACATGTGATTTAATCACCTCCGACATTGCCATGAGTTCATTTAGGGTTCGGAAAAACAAAATAACAAGTATGTGATAAAGGACTGGTCAAGAGAGAACGGGTAAAGCAATGAAGACTGCTCGAAGAAAAGAAAAAAATCCTTTCCTCCAAAAGAAAAAAAAAATCTAAAGCTCTATACCATGACAGAATTGTGAGAAGAATTAGAATTGATTTCTCTCTTAATTTTTTGAGTACAATGGGCAGCACTAGATGCACACATTAATCCCAACTTAATCCCACAATTTATGGAATCCTAACAAATTAGGGAAAAATTCTCCTAATTTATGAGTGTAACTACAAAAAAATAACTTTCCTAATTTACAACTTTTCTACTGTTTTCTCCAACAGTTTCAAGTAGTTGTGGCTACTGTAACAATATCGGGTTACGATAGCTTTTGGTTATGCATCATAGACATTAGTGAAGTGAATATCTTGTATAAAGTCTGGTTAAGGTGACTGGTTGTTTGATGATGTGGAGAATGATGTTTGACTTAATAAAGATGAAGTTATGAAAGGCAACTTCAAGTGGCAAAAATGGTTGAAATTTTAACTTTAATTGAAGATCTTATGACATAAATGGTGTCATTGTTAAAGATGGGCAAGAGGTTTCAACTTCCAAGTGAATTTGCTTTTAATTTTAACCATTCTTGGGGACTACTTGTTTTGGATTATGTACCATAAAGGTTGGTGAATATTCAGTCTCCGAGAGCACCATGAAGGGAGCTAATAATGTAGAAAAAATTACATGGCTTAATTAAGGTAAAGATATCAAGGATGATTTTAATTGTTAAAGATAGATATTTTAACTCTTAGAATCTTTTAAAATATCTATATCTCACTTTGGCTTGGGTACCATAAAAATGGGTGAATATTTAGTCCTCCATACAATGCGGTGAAAGGAGCTGATTATGTGGAGAAAGATGCTTGGCTTAATTAAGGCAAAGGTATCAAGGATTATTTTAATTGTTAAAGATAGGACAAAGTTTGATTCTTAGAAAATTTTTAAAAGATTTACATGTTTTTAGTAGATGATCTTGTAATGGGTTGGCCTAGCTCATTTGAAGAGTTTTCCATTTTGGCTTATACTAGGCCTCATTGTTCTGCTCTGGAGAAAACGGCTCATATGACGGTGTCAAAATCATACGTGCAGTATATTATCTTCTTCCCTATTCAGTGTAAGGCTATTTAGGCAATCCCTTTCTTACTTCATTCTAGCACAAACCTAATCACACTACAAACTAAATCTTGAAACTGTAATGTGCCTTTGCCTTTTGGCTTCCTGTTGTCTGTCATCAAGCCATCTTCAATCTACAAAGGTCACAATATTATCCCAAAACGGATCACGCTCAGCCATGTTAGGATGCCTGGTTTGGTCCGTTCTATCCCAATGTACCCCTTGTTTATCTTTTGTCTAAATCTTCATAACATCACTTGTATGATCTGGTACTTCTTTTTCACACAAAGCGAGGTGTTGTTAACCTTAATATGTGAAAAGATCTGAGGAAAGGGAGCCCATTAAGCAGGTCAACCACATGAGACTCCCTTCCTACTCAGGTTCCAACTATTACTAATTTAAAGGAGGGAGAATTTAAGCTACAGGTGCATCCAATGGTGATTATTTATTTATTTATTTATTTTCTATGAAGAAAATATGCAAACGATGTTGATTTCCAGTGTGTCGTCCATAGAACTAGTAACAGTTCCATATTATCCCTATGTTTTATTTTGATCGCCATTTTGAAGTGTTGTGATATATTCACTTATTTAATGAGGGTAATATTCAAATTATTTTATGATGTTTTATGAAATTCTCAAAGATATATTTGGGATTGTTGTCATGCTTATTAGATCAATGTCTTTCTTTTATGATTGACATTTTGAAAGCTGTGCAACTTAGGTTATCATAGAACCATATCAGCATATCTGTGGATACTAATTGATGCCCTAATTTTCATCATTCAGGGTCTAGAGAATGTTCTCACACAATTCTGTTATCTATGCTATGATTTGAATATAAAATGCGTTTAAGATAATAAAACTACAAAGTGCATTGCTGCCAATTCTAACATGTCCATTATACATTTGTAGAATGCAGTCTATTCATATGCCAACTATTAATCTTGTTGATGACCTCATGTGGTTTCATGGTCCCCTTCACATTTTGCATTAATGTCTGCTTCCCAATTTAGGGCATACCATCATTTATTTGATTGTATTTTCTAGTATGAAATTTCATTTTCCTTTTATATACCTGTTGTCCACAAAATACTAATCTTGTTTTCTTCACTAACTAAGATGGCAGGTCAACTATGTGAAATTTTGGCTAATGTCCAGGCAGCAACTGGGGATTATTACCATGAACTAGCTCACCATGATGATGAGCGATTTTTGCGAGAGGTTGTGACTCCAATTTATCAGGTCGTGCGCAAGGTAGTTGATTTTTTTTTTTGGGGTTGCCCGCTTTTACTGTTTTTCTTTTTCATGTTATGTTTATTCTTTTTTATAAGATAATATATTGGTGGTCTGTCTTTGTGATGAGAAGGAAGCTCAAAGAAACAAAAATGGTACTGCTAGCCATTCAAAATGGAGAAATTATGATGATTTAAATGAATATTTTTGGTAAGTTTTCTGTTTCGTCTTTTTTTTCACTTGGTTACCTTTCCACATTAATGTATTCATGCTTTTGTAGGTCAAACGAATGTTTAAAAATAGACTGGCCAATGAAGCCTGACCATGACTTTTTTGTGCATACCAGGGAGATACATTCTAAAGATGAGGTTGTGTTTCATGTCCGAAAATTGTTTATTCAATTGATATATTAATGTTTCTGTCTTTTTCCTATCTCAAATGCCAGTTGGTTGATGGGTGAAACATGACTATTTCATTATGTGTATAAACTAGTACTTAAAATTTCTAAATCTCTCACGACCCATGCATTAAAAATGTGACCAAAATAATTAAAAAAAGATTAGAGTCCGTTATCAACCTTAGTAGAATTAGAAACAACAAAACCAAAAAAATAAATTAAAAAAAAAACTTCAGTTCATTACTTGGAACGTTATGTGGGTTTTTCTAGGAGAGGTTAACAAAAGATCAATACAACATAGAAAAACCTGTTAGTTTGGCCAATTAGTATTGACTGATGGGTGCAAACAATGATAGTACTCTAAACTGAGTTGGCTGATTGATGAATTAAGGTAATAATGATATATGGAACACCAATTATTGTGATGCCATGTAGATGGATCAAACTCATATTATCTGGGTTTGACTAAACCCAAAGTCTCAAGCTTGACTAATTAGTTTGTATGCAACATGATTAGCAAAAATATATTAGCATGTATCAAGAGAGCGCATAATAGAAATGAATAGTCATACATTTAAGTTAGTAAACATGTATTTTATCCCATCAGCTTAAGCTTTTGGTTGCATCAGTCCTAGATATGTGTTTGGTTTGCATCTAACATTGTGAAGTTCAGACAATATAGGTAAAAGGGCTAACATATAAAACAAGTTTTAGAAATCCAAGGGGAAGAATCTATAGAAGCTGATACAAATGGTTATGTGTCAAGCATGCACAATCAAGGATACAAGTACCCAATGATGGATAAGGATTTATGATAGAAATGCAATACAATATCAATACTAGTGTTAGATTTTATATTTTTGGTACTAGTGGGCCCTATATGGGCCCTATATGGGCTTAGGAGTCTTACACCAAAAAGTCTCAAGACTTAGTGGCTCAACCTCTATACCTATATATAAACCCATTACACTTCTATTACACAACCGATATGGTACTATATTTCCAACACCCTCCCTCAAGTTAAATTCGGTCGAACTTGCACAGACTTGTACACCGGAGGTCTGTTTACATGGACTTGTACACTACTTGTGTCTCAGAGGTCCTACACACATGGAGGTCATACACACATGGACTTGTACCACATCGGTGGCTCCACTATATTTCTCTGATACTATGTTAGATTTTATATTTTTGGTACTAGTGGGCCCTATATGGGCTCTATATGGGCTTAGGAGTCTTACACCAAAAAGTCTCAAGACTTAGTGGCTCAACTTCTATACCTATATATAAACTCATTACACTTCTATTACACAACCGATGTGACTATATTTCCAACTACTAGCATAGTTGAGAGTAATGTATTAATAAATTGCCAGCAAGCATTTTCTTGACATTAGAAGGATGGTAACTCTTTCCCTTACCAAGTGAGAGATAGAGGGATCGACTCCCACTCACAACATTGGTTGAGGTGAGTGGCTTATCCATCTTATCCACACACAAAAAAAAATAGCCTGCAAACTCATGTCTATGTACATCTTAAAGAGTGAGATTGCCTTTATGAGTAAATTGCTGACTTCATCTATATATTTGTTTTGGTGTATAAGTATGCAACTCTTAAATTCCTGTATTACAGACAAGAATGACTTATATTGAAATACCTTCTTGTTCTCCTGGTGTTATTTTGTTTAATCTCCATGTAATTGCTTGATGAAAAAACTCAAGACAAATGTTAATTTCATTTCTTCTGTAGCATCGTGGCCAAGTAGTTGTTGGACGAAGAAAACCCAAAACAAATTTTGTTGAAGTACGTACATTTTGGCACCTGTATAGAAGCTTTGATCGTATGTGGATATTTTTTATTTTGGCTTTCCAGGTATTTTTTTTCGTTATTATGCCAAAATCAGCTCATTCTTTTTCCCTTCTTTGGTAAATTGAGCTTTATCTTTGTAATTCTTTGGTATTGTATCTAAAACTCATTTTATCTATTAGGCCATGCTAATCATTGCGTGGAGTCCTTTAGGATCCATAACTGCTGTCTTTGACCCAGATGTTTTTAGAAGCGTGTTGAGCATCTTTATAACTGCCGCTCTACTCAATTTTCTGCAAGGTCATATATTTTGTTCTCATAAGTTTGTTTTGATCTTACTGTTTTATGTTTTATTTTTGCAATTTGTTAGCTTTAACCCAAGTCAGATGCAATTCATGTTAAACAGGAGAATTACCATACAGGTAAAATTCTTTTCCAGATAATTCCTTTCTTATTATGTGATCTTGGTTATTTCAGCTACTTTGGATATAGTTCTTAGTTGGAAGGCTTGGGGAAGCTTGCGGTCCACACAAATAATTCGGTACCTTCTGAAATTTGCTGTAGCTGCTGCTTGGTTGGTAGTTCTACCAATAGGCTATTCTAGCTCGGTGCAAAATCCTACAGGGCTTGTTAAATTTTTTAGCAATTGGGCTGGAAATTGGCAAAGTCAATCATTTTATAGTTTTGCTATTGCTATTTATATGATACCAAACATACTTGCTGCTTTAATATTCTTGCTTCCCCCACTTCGGAGGTCCATGGAGCGCGCCAATAATAGAATTATTGTTCTGCTTATGTGGTGGGCTCAGGCAAGCGTTTGTTACAAAAATTGTCATCTTAATTGCCAGTTGATTTGTGTTGTTTTTGATTTGTGAATTTCTTAACTTTCAGCCTAAGTTGTATGTTGGAAGAGGCATGCATGAGAGCATGTTTTCATTGTTCAAGTAAGCTAAGTTTCTTGATTTCTAGATTTTCCTTTTTTCATCAGATTATTCATTGAGTGTTGCTTTGCTGTTGATTTGACAGGTATACTCTTTTCTGGATTGTATTGCTAATCTGCAAACTTGCATTCAGTTACTATGTTGAGGTGATTTTTTTCACTTGTTTGCAATTGAACTCTGGGATTGCTTCAGAAAAATTGCCCTGCTTCATTTAGATTATGAAAACACTGGCTGTAGGTAGGGCTTTAAACAAGATGAACTTGAGCTTGCCAAGCCTCACTCGAGTTTAGCTTGACTTAATTTCACCATGGCTTGAGCTCAGCTTAAGCTTGAATCAAGCCTGAGACTACCAGTTCCAGTTCAGCTTGTTTAGCCTTGAGCTGAACTCGACTTGGCAAGGCCAAGTTTGGCTGGGTTATTTACCAAAATAAATCATGTCTGGGTTGGCTTTAGTATTATTATTATATTATATTATGTTGAAACATTAAAGGCTGTTAATTTTATGACTATTTGATAGTAAAACTGTAAAACCCCACTAAAATGGATTCAAATTTGTGTGGAATCAAATTTTTTGCTTGAATTACCCAAAATATATTTTACTTGAAAGTACAAATGTTCTAAGTCCTATTAAGAGGTTGGCCTGTTTGAATGTATCCTACATGCTCTTTGCAGTTATAATTAGGTGTTGAGCAGTATTAGTGGCATTACATTATCCCCCTATTATTGGCCCATGTGGACTAGGGACATTGGCTGCCACTAGGAACCTGCTCCTCTCCTCTGCATTCTAGCAGGCCATTGCAGCAGTGTCACTGCCCAAATCTTTCTTAATTGACTGCTGGTTATTTTCACTTGGGCCAAATTTTTTTATATTAAATTTTCTAGCTGGGCCAATCAGTTTAGAGCCCTAACGTCTGTTGGGGCTATTCCCTGCGAAGCAATCGACTTATTCATTGCACTTGTCAAATCAATAATCTATGCTGCCCATTTTAATCTATGTATCTTAAATAAAAAATACCAATTTTTATTTATTTTGCATGTCGCCTTCACATGTTTGAATATGCTCTTCTTTCAGTATATAAACTAGTCATATACTTGCTATCTTGATCAATTATTTTTAAGTGTGTAGCATCTGAACTTTGTTGGTGGGCATCATAAATAACTTGGATGATCAATTTTCATGATTAGAATACCATAAATGGGAGCAGCCACTAAGGAAAAGTTAATGAAGAGTTGTTTGGCCAATTGTCAAACTAATTTAGCATTGACTAAATCAGTTCATGAGAGGCATTGCTAACATGGTTCTTGCAACTGTCACTTTCTCTGATTAAATTATGTGGTAACTGGTAATGTTAAGAATTGGTTACTATTTTATCTTTCACAATGAAAATGTCATTAAATGTTCTCCACTTCTTATGCTTCTATTTTTTTCTTAAATTTCTTTATGATAATTTTCTGACATTGCTGATCCAATGCTTTTTGTATATAGATTTCTCCTTTAATTGAACCAACCAAAGCGGATTATGGATTTGGGAGTTGTTAGCTATGAATGGCATGAATTTTTTCCTAATTGTAAGATTTATTTGTTCTAGAATCTGTTGATTATTTTTTCTCAGATTTAGTTTTATTGGTTTCATAATGCTGCAGTGAAACATAATATCGGTGTTATTATAAGTATATGGGCGCCGATAGTCCTGGTAAAACATACTAAGAAACCATTTTTGGATAGTTTTTATTTTCTATACTTCTCTAAATCATTATTGTATGTGTGGCATGTAGGTCTATTTCATGGACACTCAGATTTGGTATGCGATATTTTCCACTGTAGTTGGAGGGATTCGTGGAGCCTTCAGCCACTTGGGTGAAGTAGGTGCTCTTGGATTATTTCTATATTCATTGTTTACACTTCATGAGAAATATCTACTGTTTATTATTCTTTCTCAAAAAATTCTAGTCTTGTTTGGCCTGCTAATAAATTAAATCTTGAGGTTGCTCTGTCTTATCTCATGAATGTATTTTCACAGATACGGAACACTTGGGATGCTTAGGTCCAGATTTGAGTCAGTGCCATCAGCTTTTAGTGACAGGCTTGTGCCTTGCCCCAGTGGTGTAGTAAAAAAAAAGCAGGTGCTAACATTAATGCCAATTTACATTGTTTTCTATGCAGATCAGTTTCTCAGCTAGGGCAGCTTTCTGTACTTCCTACAAATTCTATCCACATGATTGCAACATGATTAATTTCATGATTGTACAGTTTGTGATATCCTTTGAATTAGAGTTTTTATTCCATCTTCTCTTCTACCCTAAATCTGTCTTAAATTTGCAGGATGCTGATGGAGAAAGAGAAAAATCAAACATTGCTAATTTTTCTCATGTTTGGAATAAATTCATAAACTCTTTACGGGAGGAGGACTTGATCAGCAATAAGTAAAGTTTATTATCATTATTAACAAACTGACTATTCTTAGAAATTGACCTTTTATTTAAGTGCCTATTTGTTGGTCAGGGAGAAGGATCTTCTGCTTGTGCCTTCTTCTTCAGGTGGAAATGAAATAACTGTCGTCCAGTGGCCACCATTCCTTCTTGCCAGTAAGGTATACATTGGTTTTGCACGCTTTGTTCTTTAATTTTCTATTATAGCCAGTGTTACAGACCGTTGTGTGGTTTATCTATTCTAATAGATACCCATAGCACTTGATATGGCCAAAGATTTCAAGGGAAAGGATGACAAGAGCTTATTTAACAAGATCACAAACGATGAGTACATGTATTCTGCAGTGAAAGAATGCTATGAGACATTGAGAGACATTCTTTTTGGCCTTCTTGTAGACCAAGAAGGGAAGGAGTAAGGGAAATTTATTTAATTGGAGGACTGGTTTATCTTTCACCTTGAAGACTACAGTCCTTTTCATTTGGAATATTTTGTTTGCCATTGAAAAAACTATTTGTGTTCATCCAGATTTCTTCGGCATATATGTAATAAAGTGGATGCTAGCATTGCAAATAATAAATTTCTGAGTGATTTCCGGACAAGTGAGTTACCCCAGCTCAACAATAAGTTGGAGAGACTATTAACCCTTTTGGTAACATATGCTTTTGCCTACTACTGTTATTCTCTAAGCTAAGGGATTTAAGTTACATTTCAGCATTGAATTGTGATTTCCAGCTGCAACTAATTAAATCATCTCATGCTGCAGAAAGAGCTACCAGACCGGAAGAAAGATAAACTAGTCACGCAGAAAGAGAAATTAGACCTCCCTGATTCTCAAGACCGGATAGGGCCAAGACACAAATTATCAATGTAGTACAGGACATGATGGAGATTATAGCACAGGATATAATGATCCGTGCAGAAGAGTATGAAGTTATTAATTATGTTTACAATTGCCAATGATTTGATTTGAAAGGACTCCTTTGGTAAATATCTTTTCAGAATCACTGCACGGTGGAATGCTGCCCCAAGTAAGAATAAGAAAGAAGTGAAGTTTGGAATGTTTGATGTGAACCTTAAGCTTCTGGAGAATGCATCTTGGAAGGAGAAGGTGCTCTCATTTACAGACTGACACACACACACACACACATATTAATTCTAACCTGTCATACAGTACAGTTGTTATAATCACTTCTGTGGCAGGTTGTCAGGCTTCATTTACTTTTAACTGTCAAGGAATCAGCAATAAATGTACCTATGAATTTGGATGCACGCCGAAGAATTACCTTCTTTGCAAACTCTTTGTTCATGAAATTGCCGCGTGCTCCACATGTTCGCAAAATGTTTTCCTTTAGGTTGGTTTCTAATCCTAGTACAACCAACTTTTTCTTTTCGTATAAATGATCCCTATGAATCACATTAGTTGAGCTCATTGTGCTTGTGGTGGGCTTAATCTTAAGTTCTTCACTTTGTGCTATGATTTACTTGAAATATAGGGCTTTGGTCTATCCTTTCTGTTGTCTGTTGTTAACTTGCAATCTTTGAATGATTCCTTTCTTTGATATGACTTGATAAAGTTGAGCAAGTTCCATTTTGTTCTTCAAAGATAAATTGAATAATTTTTCCCCTATTTTCCCTACTTCTTACCATACAAGGTCACTAGGAGGAATGAAGTTTATAATGATCTGCATTGTTGCAAAGATGCTTCTTTGCAAGTCTTTTTTTGCAACCATATAGTAATTCTAGCAGAATAATTCTACTGAGCCAATGCATCAAGTACAATTTCCTTGAGGCTATGTCGGATACCCAACAAAATCTTGTGGATCAATGTGATGACTTTAGGTTGGTTTAGTTTGGTCCATCGCCTATGTTGGACCATATCTGCATATATTTGCACTCTCACACGCACAAATATATATAATTCTTAAAGTTCATGACATACTCAAACAGATTTGTTTTGTAGTATTTAAAAGATGAGTGACTGTGTCAATGAGCTCAGGAATGGTTTTTTAATTTAAAAATATTGCTTCAAAAATATATTAATGCTCCCAAAATTTATGAATAAATAGATACATAAACAAGACCAACATACAACCTACAGAACATAGATACTTCATTGGCTTCTGTTTTAATATTACTTTGAGGACTTTGAGGAGAGAGTCAAGGATATAGTTTTACGTAGGTTTCATGTTGATTAATTTTTTATTGTTATTTTATTTTATTTTTTGCTTTGCTATATGATTGTAGAGAGCATTGATTAATCTCTGCAACGATTCGTTTATACTTTCCAAAATTCTGGAACCCCTTGTCCTGGCTCCATTCTAACTAATTAGACTTTCTTGTCTAAAAGCAATTCATATATGGTCATTAGTCAATATTTTGGTTGTATGGCAGTCATAGCAAGATCTGCAAGTTTGTGCCTAGGCAATTTTATGGTGATGCACTGTTTCTCCAGTGAGACCATTTCATAATGTGGCATATATGGTCAGATTTAAATATTATTTATGTGTTATCCTTTGTAGTGACTTATTCTCTCTTTAAATCTTGCCACTGTGATAAGAGATAACTCTTGCTTTTGGATTTGAAATATTGTAATGTCATATGCCTGATAAGTATTTTGTTTGATGCTTAATTCCTTTAATTTTGTTCTGACACATACTTTTCTGTTACAGTGTTTTGACTCCATACTATAAAGAGGATGTTCTTTATTCTGAGGAAGAGCTTAACCAGGAGAATGAAGTGGGATATCTACTTTGTTTTATTTACAGAAAATATATCCTGGTAAATATTGATGCCTGATGCTTATATTTTCACATAGTTTTTTTTTTTTATTTTTTTATTTTTATTTTTTATTTTTTTATAGTTGTTATGTTTATTATTATGGAATACTTCTTGACCTCAACTCAGATGAGTGGAATAATTTTACGGAACGTAAGCCTCCTCCTCCTGAAGACACACAAAATGAAGACACACAAAATAACCACATGCATTATGTTCGTGAATGGGTTTCATACAGGGGGCAAACACTTTCCAGGACAGGTGTACAATTGATATCTAAATCTACCATTCTCTTGACCAAGCGATTGTTTGTTTATTATTTTATATTGATGTATGCTGCCATTTTCAGTGAGAGGAATGATGTACTACAGGCAGGCTCTCGAGTTACAAGGCTTCTTAGATGTGGAACAGAATCAGGGTTGGTTATATCTAGTATTGCACTTTCTAAATTTGCTTTTAGTTCTGTTCTTCTCGAATCAACTTCATCAACTATATCCAATTTGGATTTGAATCACTTGCTTCTTCAGATAAACCAAGAGGGCATGGATCACTTTCACCAGAAGAGATGCACCATACCCACTTGGGTATTGCTAGACGTGCACAAGCTGTTGCAGACCTGAAATTCACATATGTTGTCTCTTGTCAAGTCTACGGCATGCAGAAGAAGTCCAGTGAGCCTAAAGACAGAAGTTGCTACCAGAATATTCTCAACTTAATGTTGATGTAAGTGATGCATCTAATACACTTGTTTAATAAAACCATCTGAATTAATTGTGTCATATATTCATTTGTTTGCTACAAAAGGCATCCTTCATTGCGTGTTGCTTATATTGATGAGCGGGATGAGACAATTGGTGGGAAGCAGGAAAAAGTTTTTTATTCGGTTCTTATTAAAGGAGGTGAAAACAGGGATGAGGTACTTGTTTTAAACTCATTTTTAAAGAATTCATCAGAGTTGGTTGAATGGCTTTAGAAATTTCTCGCTCTTATTTGATTAGGTTATAATACATGGTTTAATTGTGAACACTTGACACAGGATGATTCAAACTAATTTTTTGGGGTTTAATTCCTAATGCAAATTTTTCTTACTCCCTTTCGTCAGCCCACTTGCTTGAATAAAGTTGAACTGCAAAAATTCCTTGATTTTATTTTTGTTGCCTGTCTACTCCTTGGTCTTTCTTTTCAATTATGCTTTGGTATTCTTTGCAAGTTACAGGATCAGTGATGGCAAATTGGTTTTAATTTTTGGCACAGCAAGATATCCATCATCCTCATCTGTTTTTGTCTCTCTAATGCCTGACATGTGTAGCTTAAGCCAATATTAATGTGCTCCCTTCATCCAAGTCTTCCGAGATATAGGACTTACCATAGAGAATAATAATATATGGGTATTACCGGAGGCTATGCCAGAAAGTGATATCAAGTACAACAAACTAAAGAATGCTATAACAATATACATCAAGCAGCAATGAAGATAAGTATCTTCGAAACATTTAACATTGGTTTCCAACCTTTTACGCAAGATCCAGTCATACTGTTCAAGATAATTGTTCTTTTGCAGGTCATTCAGATTGATTAAGCTAATCATCAAAATGATGTAATTCAATATAGTTTGCCCTATGCTGGTAGGCTGGTACACTATGAAGTCTACTGTGTTAAACACCTTCCCACCCTGTAATCCAACTTTGATTAATATTAATCAACTATTCTCGCAGACTCATACCTTCCGGCATGACCTTTCATGTTGTGAAAGAGCAACCAAACTTGCTATTGATAGACTTTAATGTGCATTGCATGCCCATGTGCACTTAACTTTTTGGCATCCCTTTTGATTTTCCTATCGAATTTAGTTAAATTATTATGATATTGTAAGTGTGGAAATTCTTGATATAGTTCTGGCAATAGTCACCAATAAAGCCAAACTGTGAAAACTTCCATCTGCCTTAGAGCAGGTTCTTCACTTGAGCTATCTGGCTATTTAGTTGGTATGTATTATATTTGTACTCAAATTGATAAATAGGTTATGGTTCTCACATGCTTTCATTTTGTATGACTATCACAATGTTATTATGTCATGGTATGTTTTTAAACTACGAGTAGTTCTTATCCCTTGCTGATCTTGTACTCAATTTAGACAACTTTGTAGGATCAAATTTAATATTATTGATGAGGTGGACATATGTATAAGAACTAATGATTCAATTGTATTTAGAAGGTGTTTTGTATTCCTTGTGATAATTGTTTGTAGACTTTATAGACATACTTCTTGATTGCCTTCTTTACATTGATAATATTTGTATTCAGTTACAGAGTTCAAACATGAGCAACAAATGAACAATAACTTTGAGATAAAAATTTACAAATACATGAGAATTGTCACTTAATTTGCATTTATATGAATATAGATGGATCAATATCTCCCCTCTGATAATTTTCTTCTTATTTTTATATGATTATAAAATGAACATTTTGCCTGTCCATTGATCACTTTTTTCATTAGGAAATTTATCGTATCAAACTTCCTGGGCCTCCAACTGCTATTGGTGAAGGAAAGCCTGAGAATCAAAACCATGCCATAATTTTCACCCGAGGAGAAGCACTTCAAACAATAGATATGAATCAGGTAAACGTCACTATTATGAAATATAGTCAATATACCAAAAATTAATCACATGTCCTGTTATTTTCTATTTCAGGATAATTACCTTGAAGAAGCATTCAAAATAAGAAATGTTCTGCAAGAATTCTTAGCACATCATGGGCAAAGTAAGCCTACAATATTAGGTCTCAGAGAGCATATATTCACTGGAAGGTGAAGGACATGTCAACATTCTTTTGCATTTTTTTTTTTTTTAAATTTAAGCAAAGCTAGCTTAATTTACTTAATCATTCAGGATAAAATTGGTGGTTTGTATAAAGGTAAATCCATATATTGCCTATTTCAGTTAAACATCTTCATGTCTTCTTGTTACTTTACAGTGTTTCCTCCCTTGCGTGGTTTATGTCTAACCAGGAGACAAGCTTTGTGACTATCGGACAAAGGGTCCTAGCAAACCCTTTGAAGTAAGTGACTTGTCATCTGCTCAAATGAGTTTACCATTGTGTTTCATACAAGGTTGTCCATGAATATACTGTCACTTCTTATAAGGTTGTCTATTTGGATGAAATTGCTTGTGGTAATAGATATCTGTGTGTAATTTAGGTATGGTTTAAGCATTAATTGTGTACTGTGAAAGGTAAGAAGAAGCAACAAATGTTGGCCCCTTTATATTGTATATCAAGTAGTACATGCTGCATCCTTTTGGATGGAATTTCTTGTGGTAATAGATGTTTGTATGTAACTTAGGTAAGGTTTAAGCATTAAGTGTGTACTGTGAAAGGTAAGAAGCAGCAACAAATGTTGGCCCATTTTTATTGTATAGCAAGTAGTACATGCTGTGCATCTTTTTTGTGTGCGTTTAATGTTTATGTTTTTGTCTTTGGAATATGAAATGATTGACTGATTTAGCTCTTGATGTGGTGCATATGTATATACTAGCTTATCATGTATGCTAATTTCTTCTTCTAAGATGATTACCACCTCTCACAATATATGGCTTCACAGGGTCCGATTCCATTATGGGCATCCTGATATCTTTGATAGAATCTTTCATATTACAAGAGGAGGCATAAGTAAAGCTTCAAAAACAATAAATTTAAGTGAGGATATATTTTCAGGTAAGCATTTGCAATTTTGTTCTTTTTAATTCTATGCGTCTTTCTTGGTACCATTTTTTTTTTTTTCAAATTTTCATAATTATCTTCAGGGTTCAATTCAACTTTACGTGGAGGAAATGTGACTCATCATGAATATATGCAAGTTGGGAAAGGACGTGATGTGGGAATGAATCAAATTTCTCTTTTTGAGGCAAAAGTGGCAAATGGAAATGGAGAACAAACACTTAGTCGTGATGTTTATCGTTTGGGACGAAGATTTGACTTCTACAGAATGCTATCTTTCTACTTCACCACTGTGGGCTTCTATTTTAGCAGCATGGTATGAGTATTTTAACATATAAGTATCTCTACTAGAAGCGATATGATTAGCATCCACTCTATAAACTAAAGAATTGCCGCCGTAGGACAGTAATATCTATGAATTGCCTGTTTGCTATGGTGTGAATAGAACAGTACATGCCTTAATGTACAACCTAGTGGTGCAAGTTTCACACATGCAGATCCAGCTTATTTTCAACTGCATGGTTATGCAAATATACCCCACAGGCCAGTGTGGCAGATGTTTGCTCATGTGACTATATTTGCATGCACACACACGCACACGCCTATATATATATATATATATATATATATATCAGTTCTGAATTCTTAATTCATAGTTATTATTAGAGTAACCAATAGTTCCACATCAATTAAGTTAATATATATGGATATGAAAGTATAAGTTTGGGTCTCCCGTCCCGTCCCATGTCTTAAGTTTTTAGATCAAATTGAGCCTAAATGTGATTTGCATCTAACAATTATATATACCCCTACAAAATGAGTATAGTCACACTTGTGTCTGTATAGAGATATTTTGATTATCTATGTAATTATTGTTGCATGCATCATAATATTGCTTTTCAACAAATAACCACTGGATTGCTTAAGCTTAGCACGTACTGCCAATATTACACCAGTGGCAATGCAATAGCAGACCCATCATAGGTAGCCGGTGGGAAAAAAAAGGGTAGCTTTACGTTAATATCCATTACTACTGTGTTATAAGGAAGTATATCAGATAGGAACTTGTTACTGCATTCTTGCAACCCATTTCCTCTTTATATTAGGATCCTTGCTTAGGCCACCAAAATCTTGAAAACTAGCGGAATGTTCCTTATAATGTGTGCTTTGCCCCAAGTATATATCTATTATCCATTATATAAATAGGCATTTCTATACCTGCCTACAAAGTAATAAAGATTTCAAAATCTGGCAATTGACTAACACATAGCGTCAAAGTTGTGAATTATACACATATAATACTTGTGTGCAATTTTTAGCCACATGGTTATCAGGTGAAACAATTTTCCATGAAAATAGTGCCATCCCATATGTAAAGTTTTGATAAGGATCCTTGCAAGAAAAACTTGTTTATTCAATTTTAAGAGAGTGGAGTTCTCTTATCCTGCACTTGATGAGTGCTAGCTTACTATCGATACAAATGTTCTGTATCACCAAACCCCTGATTGATGCCCATTTCTAATTTGAGTTGGTTATTTAGTTCAAAAATTTATTTAATCAACCTAGTAAAATACCAGACATCAAATTAAACTCCTGTTTGTTTTAGCAGCCCCTTGAAGGTAGACTTCCATATTGCAGATTCTTGCTGATTTTGGTTTTGATGTGTTTGAAGCAACATAAATAAAAATAATAATGCTAGGACAGGTTCATGTATCAAGCTGCAGTCTGGGGTCATTATTGTTGATATGATGAAAAGCATCTTTACATATCCTTCTAGAAGACTAATTTATATGATAATTTTTATATGTTTGGTGAGCAATATATATTGACCAAGGCCATCTATTTTATGATAATCTTTGATTGTTGATTGCCAATACTTGTTCTTCCAAGAACATGTACAAAACTAACATCAAAATATTTGGACTTCAGGTTACTGTACTTACAGTATATGTCTTCTTATATGGTCGGCTATATTTAGTAATGAGCGGCCTTGAAAAGTCAATACTTGAGGATCCAAGCATTCAGCAAAATAAGTCCCTTGAAAATGCTCTTGCATCTCAGTCAGTCTTTCAGCTAGGATTATTACTGGTTCTCCCTATGGTAATGGAAGTTGGCTTGGAGAAAGGTTTCCGCACTGCATTGGGCGAGTTTATAATAATGCAGTTGCAGCTAGCCCCAGTTTTCTTTACCTTCCAGTTAGGAACCAAGGTCCATTACTATGGAAGGACAATTCTGCATGGAGGTTCTAAATATAGAGCTACTGGTCGTGGATTTGTGGTGTTCCATGCAAAGTTTGCTGATAATTATAGGCTTTACTCCCGCAGTCACTTTGTTAAAGGATTGGAAATGATGATACTCTTAATTGTATACCAAGTCTATGGGCAGTCATATCGTAGCTCAAACGCATATCTGTTCGTCACATTTTCCATGTGGTTCCTTGTTGCTTCATGGTTGTTTGCACCCTTCATATTCAATCCTTCAGGATTCGAGTGGCAGAAGACTGTTGATGACTGGACAGACTGGAAAAGATGGATGGGAAATCGTGGTGGGATTGGGATTTCAGTGGATAAGAGTTGGGAATCCTGGTGGCAGGCGGAACATGATCACCTCAGAACTACCAGTATTCGAGGACGAATATTAGAGATTCTTTTGGCGCTTCGTTTTCTAATCTACCAATATGGGATAGTTTACCACCTCAACATAGCCCATCACAGCAAAAGTGTCCTGGTGATGCTTTCTATCAAATGCCAAAACTTTCTCCCTTTTCATGACTATTACAGCCATTGTCTAATATTCTGCTCTTTGTTTCACAGGTTTATGGACTGTCATGGTTTGTGATGCTGACAGTCCTGTTAGTTTTAAAGGTATTCACAAGTATATTTTCATATACAACATGTTTTCAACATCTTTCTGATAGCTTTTAGACCTAGTTAGTTACCTCGAGCTTTATTGAAGAGTTATAATTGAATCCTTTCCTTCCCTCCATTGGTTTTCTTGTGTTTTATTGAATTAAAATCATAATGTTCTTCCTTGACTTTTTTACCTGGTAAATTAGAGTAATTTGTTGTCCCCCTGGTTTGCTCGCAACTTGTAGCCTTTTGGGTTTGGCTAGGCCCAGGCCAAGGCCAGTTTAAATCTATGCGAGTTGTAAAACATAATTTAACTATTTCTACTTGCAGATGGTTTCAGTGGGTCGGCGAAGGTTTGGCACAGATTTTCAGCTGATGTTTAGAATCCTCAAAGGGCTTCTCTTCCTCGGCTTTGTATCGGTGATGACAGTTTTATTTGTTGTCTGCGGCCTCACGATAGTTGATGTCTTCGCTAGCATTCTAGGCTTCATGCCGACCGGCTGGTCACTTCTTCTGGTGAGTCATTCTCAGATGTTTCTTTGTCATTTCTGATCATTTTGATATAGCCTTTCAAATTATGCTCAAGCATGCATGCATACTGATTTTTGCTGCTGTCAACACTTGGTTAAGATTGGCCAAGCATGCAGATCATTATTTAGGAGGATTGGATTCTGGGATTCGATTAAGGAACTTGGCCGAGCATATGAGTATACGATGGGGTTGATCATCTTCATGCCCATAGTAGTGCTATCATGGTTCCCTTTTGTTTCCGAGTTCCAGACCAGGTTGCTCTTCAACCAGGCATTCAGTCGAGGTCTCCAGATATCAAGAATTCTTGCTGGGAAGAAAGACAGCAGCACAGCAGCTAACTGAGACGTCGTTATCTTTTTCATTTCATTTAATTTCATGTATGAGCAGGTCGATCTTTTTTACACATGCAAACTTCATTCAGTCGGTCGGGTGCTTGTATTATTTTCTTAGAACTTGTTCTCTTGAGAACATGCTCAAAAGAAACCAGTATCTGGAAATTTATAGACATCCCCAAGAGGTTGCTTTTAGTCCCCAATGGCAGACAAGGCGGGAATTTTCGGAGAAAGGTTTGTCTGAAATTCATGTTTCGGATGAGATTTATGCAAGTGAATATATGTACACAGAGATTTCCCTTCACATTGGAATGCAAGGAACTGTGTTGCTGATTGGCTTCACAAATTTCATATTTTCCATCAAACACAAAATGATTTCTCTGCATTGCCCTAATGCACAATACTTTCTGTTGATTGGCTTCACAAATATCAGATTTTCCATCAAATGGCACCGGAAACACAAAATATAGCATGCTCAAGATACGTTTCAAAGGGTCATATGAACCATGATAAAAGCATCTGAGACACTCCATAGACTTATTTGTGGTGAACATCTTTTTAACATTCAAAGCAACAGGTACCGACAGTCCACAAACATGTAGCAGATCTCCATAACTAACTTTAAAAACAGCATATAACTCGGCCCTAAGGCAGACACCAGCATGCCACAACAGGCATGAATGGCGGGTCAGGTCAAGCAGAGCGCAGATGTTTACTCATCCAAGATTCAAAGCAAGACCAAGCTAAGTCCACAGCAGCATAGTCCTCATCCTTCGAACCCATTGTCTTCCTCCGTTGGACGCCTTCTGGTGAAGTGTTCATGAAAGCATGGCTAAGCCCAGGATAAATATGAACCTCAAATGGAACTCCACTTGAATTCAGCTTTTCCTGGAGTGCTTTTGCCGCCTGAAAGTTTTACTGAATTAGCTTCAAGGTTTTCTGTAAAGCTTGCAAGCAATGACAACTAGTGGATAATTATATCATACAAGTCAAATAAGGAATCAATTCTGATGCAACCCTTAAATTTTTATTGACATTAAAAATAACAGACAAGCCTGAAGCCAACAATGAAATCAAGAAACTTATTGTCAAACAAACAACAAATTGGTGAAACAAAAATTCCTCAAGTCATGCGCCAAGAATAGGCATGTGCCTAATGAAGATACTTGAAGTGGTTTACATGTAATAGCTAATGCAAATGGATGTGCATATCCCTAATTTAATAATGACCCATATCACTGGGCATGAGCAGTAACCGCTATGAATTAATGGCAATGACAGGCATGCACTTATTTATGCTGGACCTTTACACACCATCAGTATGTGGTGCTAAAGCAAGACACTCTCACATATCATTGTATTCACTTACCATGGAAAATGCATATTTCCACAATCTTCAAATCAGCCTTATACAATGAGAATATGTTGTATGTTATTTGTCTACCAATTATTCAATGAAATAATATCATTCAAGTTAAAGGGAACAAAAAACTTCATCCACTCCCCATAGGGCAGCTTATTTAAATGTGTCATAAATCAAAATTTTAAATTACCTACTGGAGGATTTTCAATGATCTAAGATAAGATATAAATCAGTTTTCTATTTTAACAAGGTCTTTGTTTTTTTCTTTTTCTTTTTTTTGTTGGAATTTTTTTTTTTTAAAAGTATCAGTTAAGGGTGATCATACCGTGATGTCTGAAAACCCAACAAAGCTATCAAGCTCTCCAAAATGTGCCTGCACTGGTGCTTTAGACTTTGAAGGATCAGCAAGTTCTGATGAAGGAGTGCCATAGAAAGCAACAACAGCATCAATTTCAGGTACTAAAACCCCACTTGCAATTGACAGAGCACCTCCCATGCAAAACCCAGTGACACCAACCTATCCAGACAGAAGGCTTAGATGGGTTATGGGGTCTCCCCTTAATAAAATATGAATAGAACCATCAAATAAATGATTGTTTAAACTTGTGATAAATGCTTACACAGATTAAAGTTGACAATAAAAGGATTAATGAAATATATTCAGTCATACCTTGGAAAAAAAATATGTAAAGGAAAATTATTAGTTAATTATTCAACCATTGAAATGTAATGTGTATAATTTGCAGATAGGTAAACTAAGGGTAAGTTGAACTTAAACAAGGCACAGAAAATCAAGTAGACTGCGACCACATGGACAAGTAGTACAAACATGGAAAGGAAACAAAGACTGAAGTCACTGGATGCCGAAAAAGAAAAATGAAGGTAAAATGGACCAAAAACAGGTGTTGTCAGTGTTGCTACAAACTTATGAAAACATTACATGCTCAAGAAAAAATAAAGCATAAGGCAACCACGGAAAATAATATTCACCTTTGGCGAACCATTTGCTTTAAGCCATTTAACTGAAGCATGTATGTCTTTAATTGCACCAGGCCAATCCAGCCCCTCCATCAAATGTTGTGCCTCAGCAACATCCAAACCAACCTTTCCACGATACAAACTAACAACAAGGGGAAGTAAGAAAAGAGACAACTAGTAACATTTGAAGCATACAACTTGTAAACAAGGGCTGAGTGGTTCATTCAAACTAACAGAATTAGTAAAGAACATAGAACATACTCTGGAATTAGGGCTCTATAGCCAGGTCCCATCTGGGAAATTTTCAAAGCGTGGTTTTTGACCTCAAAATCAACTCCCCACCATTCTTGCAAAACTACAATTCCAGGAGCATTTTCTTTTCCAACCACATAAGCATCAAATACCTATGGATGAGATGTGAGCTATAAATTGCAAGTCAAGATTTTTATTTAGCCAAATTGACGATCAAGATCAATGCAATGCATACATAATACTTTACTATGAGTCATCACTACAATCATTTCAATAACCATTTGTGCCATTTCTTTGTTTTTGTCAAGATTTAAGGGGGTCTAATAAGGACTCATTTTACAAAATATTATGAGAAGAGAGACATCATTGATCATACCATACATGGGTAGCATCGACATTAGCAGACAACAGGCCAAGTATGGGATAAATGTATACATTAAAAAGAATTATCATTAAGTTAAAATTTATTTGCAATTCATTAATCTTGAACCTATACTGCACGACATGATGATCCTACTCGTAGAAAGAGGAGCTCCTCTAAGAATTTTTCTTTTTCCAATTCTTTTTACAGGCTTCATATTCACAAAAACAAACACCAGAAAAGCAAGAGACTTGAACACCAAGACTAATATATCATAATAATAAGTATATAAATACATATATTTTTTTCCCTTAAAAGCTGAACATAAAAGCGTCCAGAACACTACATGAAACAAATCACCGAGACAAAAACTAGTATTGATAGATTTAGAACAGAAACATGGATTAGAATTCCAGAATTAGAATTGGGCGAAAACAAAGGCTAATCAAAAGTGAGGAAAGGTACTCACGGTATCATCTCTTTGAATCTGAACCTTTTGGAAGCGCTCGTCAGCAGCGGAGCTGGCCATGGAGCGAATGGGAGAGAGGGTCCTCCTGGCGAGGCGACCAAGGGTGTATGCTTTCGCAGAGATGGAGAATGGAGAGGAAATGGCAGCAGCTCTGAACAACAGCGATGCCATTGTTTTTTTATTTTTATCTTTTTTTTATTATTTTCAAAACCGGAAATTTTATTAGGTCGTTCTCGAAGTAGGGCCCGCTCAGCCCATCCAGCCATCCCGGCCCAGCCCAGCCCAGGTGGTGTAAGTCGGTTTAAAATTTGACTGAAAAAATATTAAAAAAAAATATTTTGTGAGAAAACATGCATCAGTTGTTTATAGAACCATGTGAAAATATATATATATATATATAATTTAAAAAAAAAAAAATTGTCCGTACTCAATAAAAACCGTGAAAATATGGTTTAATAAAATATGAAAATAAAATTTTTAATGATAGTTGTCTAATACCAACTCAATAAAAAAAACCAAGTTTGATTTTAAAAAAATGAGCATGATTCGTGTTCAACAATTTTAAGAATATATTATTCAATTAATAAAATAAAAGCAAATTTACATTGAAGAAAATTTAAAAGCCGCATTTGGCAGCTTATAATAACCGCACCATCTGAGCATCCAACAGCGAAGCAGGACGGTTTCATTCCTATTTAAGTTAAGAAATAAATGAATAATAGTAAATTTAATTATATTAATGAATAAAATTATTTTTTAAAAAAAATCCTTAAAAATTGGAGTTCGTTCAGCATTAAAACGGATCCGAATAAATTTCACAAAACATATAATTTTTTTATCATTTAATTTAATTAAAATATCTTCATGAGTGGTGGCCATTTGTCCGCATAAAGAGGTCCTTTTTTATTATTAATTATAATTTATAAAATTTCGCTAAATGTGAGAGTTTTAGTAGAGATGGGTTCAAACTTCAAACCCTGAGCCGAGATCTTTATATATATATATATATATATACACACACACAGAGCAAAGAGGTCTTCTTCTTCATCAAAGCGCAAGCGAGCATTTGGTGTTTGAGAGAAAACAGAGCAAGCGGGCGAGTTCTGGTGATATGGCGCTTCCTAAGGCTAAGGAGATCGTTAATACCAACCCCGTCGTGGTGTTCAGGTGATCTCTCTTGGCCTCTCTCTCTCTCTTTTCGCCTTTTCTTCTTCGTTCTTTCAGCGCTTTGTCTGCAATAGATCGAGCCCTTTTTTGCCCGCTTTTATAGTGGTAATTGCTATGTATGCGATGATTACTGATCTTAAGAAGATGTTTATTGTCTGGCCAGGGATTAATCTTGTTCATAATAGCTGAAAATTTTGTTTCTTCGGATAAAGTTGCAATTTTTTAGGGAAATGGCATACAAAGTACTTGTGTGTATTGCAATTTGATAGATTCTTTCCCTAAACCACTCTGAATGGGAAAGGAAAATATGGTTCATTGATTTGTTGGCCTTTCATTTTCATTCAACTCTTATTCATTATTTATTTATTCGTGTTATGTTAGAGATCTGACTTTTTCTTTCAATGATTTGGTTTTTTTATTTTTTTTATTTTTTATTTTTTTGGTATTGCAGCAAGACTTACTGCCCCTACTGCGTACGGGTTAAAGAATTGCTTACCAAGTTAGGGACTACTTACAAAACTGTTGAATTGGATGTGGAAGGTGAATCTCATTCTCCCTTTGTCTTCTTTGGCCTGATGTTTCTGATAATATATGGCTAGAATGACTTAAGAATGTTACTCTATGGAAGATGTCTTGTAAATAAATTTATTCTTGTCCTTCCTGATCATTTCTTTGGGGATGTAGAATGATGAATTTTTCACTTCTTACTAAATGATTGTTCTTGTTAAAATTTCTTTAACTTTAAGATTGATTAATTAAAATGGTTTACCTTCTGGTGAAATAGTATAATTGAAGGAACTTCTTTTTTTTTTTAATTTAGTTTTTTAGTTATATTTCATGGGTTTGAATACATTGAAACAAAATTAGATATTTCTTATTGCTGTGCATTATCATTGGTCTTGATTATAGAAAGGGACCCTGTTACTTTTTCTCGTCCAGCTTTCCTTCTACATGATCCACATTAATGGCTATGCAAGATCGATGTTTTTATATATCAAGTTTGGTTGAAGTTAATATTTTACATGTAAAGTGTTAATTTGTGGGTTGCACCGTTAGTTAACTGCTTTTATTTTTATGATTTATTAATGGTTAGTGGTGCAAGCAAATTACACCAAAGTGTCAGATACAGGAATTTGGTCATGATATTATGTATGATTTTCATTTTTCAATATGAACTTTACATATATTTTGCTAATGAACTTTTCTTTTGGTTAAAACTGAACATTGTTTTAGAGTTTATGTCAAGATTACAAAATGCAGAAGAGTTCTTATGAACAGAAAGTGAGATTGGGAAGAGGTTAAAAGATCTATCTTTCTATTCATTTAAATGATATATATATATATATATATATATATGTATAACAGTACCTAGTTTAGAATTTTGAAAACTAATAATATATTTCATATCATGCCATAAACATGGAAGGCATATGATTTATGATTAGTAGTTCGTGCCTTGTGATAAAATTGGTATATGTTAGGCATGATTTGGTTATTCATATAATACATATATAAGAGGTCATAATATAGAATTGTGAAAAACTAATAATAGTACATACCACGAGAGTATTTTATTTCACATTTTGCCATTCAAATGGAAGGCGTATAATATATGATTTACGGTTCTTGCCATATAATTAGATTGGTATGTTAGGCATGATTTTGATTCCACATGGAGTTGTTGCTGTAATCCCCCAAGTAATTTCAATTTTTATAATCTTACTCCATTATTTTGAGTTGTTGTCATTGTTATGGATTTGGATTATTATTATTATCTTTGTCCATCAATTTGAATTGCTGTCATTTGTTTAAGCCTTCTATCATAGAAAGTCATCATGCACATCCTATCACAGATTATGCCAAACAAAAAAAAAACCCCATTGCGACAATGTTTTTCTAATCTGCTTATATATATTCTTTCATCTTTTTGTAAATCTTAAAATTTAAAAGTGAATTATTTATAAGGCGGCATACAAGTTATTGCCACTCTAAAATAGTATTCAGCATCATGATCAGATTTTTATGAATTTATTTTGAAAAGTTTGTTGTTTCCTATCGCAACTTCTTGAACAACACTCCCACTAACTATTGGCTAAATCTCCATCACAATTATATCGGATTCTTGACAGGGCTAAAGCCACTAGCAGCTCCTAAAGTTCAGGCTATTGTTTATTTTTCAGATTGATTGATAAATGTTCATCTAAATGGCTTCATTTTCTTCCTTAAAGGTGATGGATCTGAGATACAGGCTGCACTGGCACAGTGGACTGGCCAAAGGACTGTGCCAAATGTTTTTATTGGTGGAAATCATATTGGTGGCTGTGACAGTATGATTCTTTCTCTCCACTTTTATTTGTTTTGTTCCAAGTTATTTCTAAATAATGTGTATGCATGTATTTGTTTGTTTTGGTAGATGTTACAGAGAAGCACAATGGAGGGAAGTTGGTGCCACTGCTAACTGAAGCTGGTGCTCTTGCTGCTACTACTGCTTAGGCAGTTCTGGTCTTTTTAAATAGTGTATGTATTGAGATATAAATCCGAATAAATCATCTTATGATAATAAGTTGATGGGTTTGCATGCAATGTGAACCTTTCACTTCACTGAATTAAGCTGTTACTGCAAACTATGGTCTGTATAACGGTTTACCTTGTTTGAGTACTTCAAATGATTGGGTTGCTCCTTCTTATATATGTTGGACCGTTTTGTGCTTTTTTTTAAAAAAATTATCTTGGTTGCCATGGTTATATGGTGCTCTTGTTCCTATATAGTTAGTCACTAGTCGCTGAAATTTTAATTTGTCAATTTTTTATTTTGTATTTTGAATATAGTTCTGATATATACCAAGACTGTGATTGAACTTTACTTGTTTTTCCTTGAGAAAATAAGTTATCTCATGAAACTGTGTACTATAGTTTTTAGTTTGATATAAGCGTATAAAATTTTAATGTATGGAGATGGTAAATATCCTAATAAATTGGAAAATTCAAACCACCGGGGAAATTAAAATTTTAGGAGATATTAATAAACTCAAGCCAAATTTCCCATTCCTCAAGTCATTTAACAACATAAAACCAGAATGGTAAAAGAATGCCCGGGGATATTTATGTTAGGCTTTCTAACAAATTCTTAAATTAAGACATAAAAATTTATTTTTTAGAAAATTTATAGACGGACTTTGATAAAATCTATTCATTTACTGTCCACGCACCACTGTATATATATATATATATGTTTATAGTATGGTAATATTTTAATTGTGCCATATGATGTCTGGTTTATCGTCTTTATAAAAAATAAAAAAATAATAAAATAAAATAATAAATAAATAAGGAAAAGTTATTAAAAAAAAAAAACTCTAGAAGAAACAGAACGGTTTGATAAGGTCGTGACTGGCCACACTTGAATTGAATGGTTGTATCTCGAAAAGTCGGCAGCTTGTCGGCTGCTCCGCCTCCGCTGCAATGGCGTCCATGCCTACCTGGACACCGCTCCATCTAGAGCTTAAGGTTCTCCACCAGCATCCCACTCCTTTCATGGCGGTGACGAGAATCATCAACCCTCGCAGCAGCGTCTCTGTTGGTAAGCTCAGCCTTCTCTCCGCCCGTTGTTCATTCGTGAAGCGCGCCAGCAACAGTGATGGCGTCCCGGCCGAAGCCAGCCCCAAACCTTCCGTAAGCCCTGCAAACGTATTCTCATTGTGCTTCTTGATTGGTACTCACTCGCATGACCATTATTCGGAACAGTTCGAATTCAATTCTGCTTGCTTGAAGTTTGTGTTCTCTTTCTCCGTGCGTCTCTGATAGATTCTTTCTCATTTTGGAGATAAAATCATTGTACGTGTTAGCAAAGAAGACGGATGTTTCTTTGTGAATTGAGATTGTTGAAAAACGCAGTGACGTTCAAAATCCTTTCTTTGGGCGTTTTTTTTTTAATTTCAGGATGTTGGAGTAATTAAGGACAATGCTAGTTCTGGCCCTGGCTATGTTGGCTTGTTTGTTCGAATGCTTGGTCTAGACAATGATCCCTTGGACAGGGAGCAGGCAGTAGTTACTCTTTGGAAGTATTCCCAAGGGGGGAAGGATTGTATTGATGGCGTTGTGCGATTTCCTGGCTGCATTAACCTTGTAGTCAGCCTACTCAAGTTAGATTCTATGACCACCTGTGAAGCAGCTGCAGGCCTTTTACGAACTATTTCATCAGTAAGCATACACCGAGATGTAGTGATTGAATGTGGAGCAGTTGAAGAAATTGTTGGTCTTCTGTGTAAATCATGTTTGACATCAGAGGTATCAAAAGCAGCATCTTTCCAGTACCTGTTTGGTATAAAGTTTCACTCTTGTTAATTGTTATGTGCTGTAGGTAAAGGAGCAAAGTCTAGGTGCCTTATGGAACTTGTCTACTGATGAGAAAGTGGCTGTGAAGATAGCTAAAAGTGACTTCTTACCGATGCTTATTAAGTTCCTTGATGATGAGGAAATAAAGGTGAAGGAGGGAGCTGGTGGAGTTTTGGCAAATTTGGCTTTGACTCCTACTAACCATAGTAATTTGGTAGAGGCTGGTGTGATTCCAAAACTGGTAAGCAAGTCTTTAGAAACTAAGAACGTGCAAATGTGATTTGTTTAACATGTGATTGCCAAATCTACTTATATTTGGATGACCTGAATCTGTGGTTGCTACCCAGTGCAGGCAATATAGTTTTATATCAATTCGTCTTTGAAAACTCTAGCATTCTTTGCTGTGTCTGGTTTTTCACATTTATGCAACTTGTCATTACAAAGCAGAGAAATGAAGAAATCCCTCAGTATTAAACAATCAATGAAGTGCAGCAAATTTGTGGTGATAGATGTCTTCCATGGAAAAGTTGTCAGGTCCATCTAACTTCAGTCTGGGAAGAAAGAGTGATCAAATAAAAAATGATGATTTATAGTCCGTAGGTGTATTTCTCATGCATAGGATGTAATGATTTATGGCCAGGGATAACAAAAGGTTGGACCAATCTTTCTGATTTATATGTAGTTTAGTAGGCCCTTGTCATTCTGAAGATATGCACAATGAACTCCCAGTCCAGTGCACCACTAGTTTGTGTTATTAATAAGAATTGCTTGCTTACAGTTACAGAGTCCTCATCATTCTGAAGATATGCACAATGAACCCTTAGTCCAATGGGCCCTAGTAATTTACTAGTTTGTGTTATTAATAAGAATTTCTTGCTTACAGAGTCCTCCATATTTAGGCAAGCTATGAACATGATCAGTGCCAAATATCTCATTTGTCTTCATATAGACATGCATGGTGACATTTGAAATCATTGCAACCTAATTACCAATTCTACTGCAGGCATCTCTGTTGAAAACCAAAGATGATGGCTTTAAAGTAATTAGGAAAGAAGCAAAAACGACATTATTAGAACTTTGCAAGGATGAATACTTCAGAATCCTTGTCACTGAAGAGGGTCTTGTTCGAGTCCCTTTAGTTGGTGCTGCCGCATATAAAGCTTTCAAACCAGTTTCTTATTCATGGCCCTCATTACCTGATGGAACAGAAATTCAAAAGAATTCACGCCCTTCAAGATATGGTGCTTCTGAGTTACTTCTTGGTTTGAATGTCCGTGACAACCTCAATTTATCTGAAGCAAAGATGAATGCCATGATTGGACGTTCACAACAGCAATTTCTTGCAAGAATTGGAGCTATTGAGTTGGAGGATGGAAGAAAAGTTCATTCAGATTCTTCACAGAGGCAGCAGTATACTCTTTTGCCCTGGATTGATGGTGTTGCTCGTCTAGTTCTGATTCTTGGACTTGAAGATATTTCTGCAATATCCAGAGCTGCTTATTCTATTGCTGATGCGGCAACGAGTGAACATATGCGGATCTCATTCAAGGAAGCTGGAGCAGTTAGACTTTTAGTTCAGCTGCTAGACCATAGCAATGATGGTATTAAAGAGGCAGCAGCACTTGCACTGGATAGGTTGTCTAACAGGTATTATAATTTGTTTTCAATATTCAAGAATATTAATGAGATCAACTTGTGAGTAACTGGCTTATTTTAGTTTATTTGTATCTGGTCCCAATACTGAACTTGTAAGTTCTTCTCGGAATCTTGTTTTGAATTATAGGTTTTTTCCCCTCCTTTCCTCTTCTAATGGTCAATGCTTTCAATTCTTTTGTTTCCTTTCTCTATTCATGATCATTAATATTACTTTATGTTATTTTTTCTAACATTTTTTTCTTGCAGCTCTGAAGTTCGCCGGACAATTGATGCTGAGGGCGTGTTGAGTCCCCTGATTAACATACTTAAGTCCAAAAATACTTCACAGAGTCTGTTAGAGAAGGTTCCCAGTAGCTTTAGGATATTTCTTGAGAAAGTTTAACTTCTTAAATATTGCGTCATTTTTTTGAATACTTACAGAAGTTTATTATTGTAGGTTGTGAATATACTTTCTCGGATTTTTGACCCAGGCAAGGATGTGAAACAAAAGGTGAGATATTACTTGCTTCTCTCAACAAGACATTAAATAATTTTGTGTTTGTGACATGTTTTTATTTGCTTCTTCTACTTCCAGAACAAAGCAATCAATGGATCGTCAGAAGTGGTACTTACTAATGCACACAGTTCTGATAAAATTGAAGGATCAAGCAAACAATTGGACACCTTTCTTCAGCCTGATTTAACTACGAGGTATATTACTAAGTTTGCTTTCAGCAAGGACCATGCTATGTACTTTGTATTGTGAATCTGTGCTGTTTCTTTTCTTTCTAACTTTAGGCATACCTCCCGGTGCCCCCTTTGTGAATCTAAAGCTTTGTGGGGTCAACAACATATCCCCTGCATCACCAACTTCTCTGTCCATGCTAATAAAGATTGCAATGAGATTCTTTGCAATAATTTTCCCTGTTCAATGATTATTATCAAACATATGGATGTAATTGACATGAAACTAAACTTTTTCTTTGTTAAAAAAATTTGCACCTGCCACCAGTTTCATCATTCAATAGCCATATAATGTTTAATTACTAAATTTTGTCTAAAAGAAATTAAACACTCAAAAGCACTCTGTTCCCTATCCAGATCATAACCAAAATTAGAATGTTGTTTATTCACACTGAATCTCTTACTAGTTTCTCCCAGAACGACTAGGTTGGTTTAGTGTAGTAAGCCATGTTTACAGAAAAGACTGAAGGGGAAGAACTTTGTATAGCTAAAGTATGTTAGTGTCTAGGACTTTATGTTGTCTTCTTTGCACTTGCTGTACTTATAAAGTTGTAGATATAATTTATATAATGCATCGATCTTTTGCTATTGAACTTTGACCATGGATGCATGTATGGATCTAAGATGGGTTGCTTTATTACAGTTGATAATTTGGACTACCCATGCTGCCTGCATTATTATCAAAGTCAAGTCTATGATTGCTTCTGTATGTAATGTATCACCCTTAGTCATGCTATATATATATATATATATATGGAAAGCGATTTGGCTCATTTGGTTTTAATATTAATTCTTATTTTGAAGCTTTCATGCTGATAAAAGAATGGCATCAAACTAATTGCGGGCTTCACAGGGAGATGATAGATTCTGGGGTGATAGCTCGCTTTGTTGAAACATTTAGGATCTCATCTCCAGATTTACAAGTGAAGATTGTTTCCATCCTTGACTATGTTGTGACCTCTGAGTTGCATGTAACTGCATTAATTGAAGCTGGCATTGAATCAGGACTTGATGCTGTTTTTGAACAGGGATCTTCTAATGGTATGTTATTGTAGCTATACCCTCTTTCTAGTGTATATTTAAGTTTTTAACCTTGATCAGGTTTCTATCTTTTATACTATTCTATAACAGTAAGTCATATATAAAAAGGACGATTCAGTGCACATTCTTGCTTTACATAAAAACCGTTGTTTTCACCTTGAAGCTGTAACACACTGTTTGCAACACCAAGCCTTGCCTGTGTACCCAAATGAACACTCCCCTGCCCAACCCTTGTGCCTGAAGTTAAATAAATAGTTTTATTTTTCAAAGAGAAACTAACAGAGAAGGGAAAGGGAAATCAATTAGCAGGTTAACCTTAAGGGCACCTTTTGCACCTTAGGCACATGGTGGTTGTTTAACTGATCACAAGGACAGTGATAAGTCTCCTTTCTTCCCTAATTGATTCATATTTCCAAATGAAAATCTTGTATCCCCATGGGTCTTTGTCTGAACAATGCATTGATTTGGATGAAGTTTAACTTTTAGAACATTTTGGTTCATATCAGATAACAACCAAATTGGTTTAGGCTTCAATAGTGTCATCAGCAGATTTGCCTCAAATGTTTTTGCCACTTTGAAAATCAGTTCCCTCTTTCTGTATTTTTGTATTGCATATTTTTATCCTATTTAATTTTTTCCATTTTGTGTTCAAATGATTATTTTATTTATTTTTTGGCTACTCTCTTGTTAATTTTTAACTTCTGTCAAGGACCTGAACTTAAGTCTAGTCTAAAATTATGTTGGCAATCTCACTGCAGTCGTGGAAGATGATGATGACAGTAAGCTAGAGGAGGACATTGTTAAAGCTGAAGAGATTGGTCTTGTGATTGCTGCAGCATCCAGATTGCTCTCAAAATTATTAGACTTTGAACAATTTCGACGTGGCATTGATTCTAGAAGTTTTGTATTTAAATTGCGTAATATCCTGAGATCCAACATCCCTCTTCATGCGAAAGAGTGGGCTGCAGCCTGTCTGGTAAAGCTTGAAGCTCATTTTGGGTCACTTGCTGATCTTGGGCACCGTATTGATATGGAAGTAACACTCTACGAGACAATTCCAAGACTCGTTGAACAAATAAGAACTTCGGCTTTTGATGAATCACAAGAGGCTGCTGCCCAAGAATTATATGAGGTGGTGGCCTCTAGAGGGCTGGTGGAGTGCAGTAGAGCAATTGCAACTTGTGGAGGGATATTTCCACTTGTAAAACTGATTGATGAGGGTCATGCACTAGAGGCTAGCTTGGCCATCTTGTATAACCTCAGTATGGACAGTGAGAATCATCCGGCTATAATTGCTGCCGGTGCAGTGCCAATATTGAAGAGGATAGTTCTTACAAAAGGGCCGCAATGGACACGTGCACTTCATCTGCTAAGGACGCTGCCAACATGAACTGAAACTAGGTAGGCATCTTTGTTCTGGTTTAATGAGCACTTTTAATGAAGTATCTGAAGCATCGACATTCTTGCCCATTTTTGCAGTGACATGGGAAAGAGTACAACAGCATATGCTTTGTTGGCAAGTAGTCATACCAACTCCTGATGAGGTGAGTTTATATTGCTTCTCATTTAGACCAGGAAATTAGCCACAGCACTTGGTCGTGTGGCTGAAAGCAACATGTATTGTTGCCTGTGTTGCCGCGGGGTAACTGTTGCGGCCATAAGCAGTCCATGTTGAAGTTATGTATAAGAGAGTTTGCATAAAAAATGAATGAGAGCTAAAGATGGTTGTTTGACCTTGGAATGATTTCATATGATGCTAATGTGATTTAACTGAACCTTTTGAATTATTTCTTTCTACTGTCTCTATTTTCAATGATTTGTATGTAGATAGCAGGGACAAACTATACCTCGTTAGCATCTCATCTCAAGGTTGTTATACAGCCGCTATTTTTTTTATTTTTTATTTTCTCTTTGACGACGTGATTGCTATTTTATCCTTTCCGAGAGATGAAAAATGTTTGGTTTTTATGTCTTAGGGTTTGGTAATAATGAGACAAAAATGAGTGGTTTTAGTGAAACCTTGCAGAGGGTTTTCCTGTAGCAGCACAACTAGTGTAAGGATTTTTTATTCCTGGGAATTAAATTTGTATAAATTTTATAATCGAGGATGGGTTTTCATTGAGAAGAAAATTTGCATTTATTAAAAAGCCCTCGATTAATTTTTCTTAGAAAAAAATCATCATATTTGTTATCCAAAACCTCTAACGATTATGCAACTATAACAAAACCCTTAAAAGGAAGATGGATACCTCAGCCTTGACGTCAAATGCTTTGGATTATAATTTGTTGTCTGAAGGAACAGGATTACAGTTTCACGTCCATTTAAAAGATTCATATGGTCTTCAAAAATAAACCAGTGAAACAAACAACTTATTTTTACAAAATTATAGACCAATGCAACAAGAATCTAATGAGCCTAGAAGCTCCAGGGACTGAAGACAAATTGAACAGAGATTTCTGGTAAGTCCCAGGACAATAGCACAACACAGCCCCAGGATTCGTTTATACAGTAATCACTTGTTTTGAAATGAAACCTAACACAAATACAGAAATCCACAAGAGAGAGTTCCAAAGCTGGCAATAATGATTTTTCCATTGCAAAACCATGCAAAGGAAACTGAATCATTGAAGAAGATGAAAATCATACTTAAGCTGTCAACTCTTCTGGTGCACTGCAATCACATGAATATCCATCTCCTTTAGCATCACTGACCTGCCACATGAATCACATGGCGCCGTTCTCGACCCACAAATACTTTCGTGCTCAGAGAGTCCTCTCAACCTATCCCGGGCATCAACTGCTAAGCTCCCTGCTTGAACCATGTCTCCACAAAAACGACATGTAATTAGCCGCAGCGGGCATTGCGAGATTTGATGTTGAACCTGTGATCAATACGAATGTTAATCAACTCTGAATAAGACACCATAAATACAAATTATGACCAACATTAAAAGAAGGTGCATGGCCACAAAGCAAACATGTATGTAAGAATTACCATGTCCTCCTTCTCTAGCATGATTCCGCATGAACAATGAATAGGCTCGTGAAAAACTTTCATATGCTTCTCCATCTCTCCCTGTGATAAGCCCCTTCCACACTTGGTACAATGTGCGTGATTTTCTGCTTCTTCCTTCTTAAGAACAATGCCACAACCATCGTGCTGGCAAAGAACATTGTGTCTGATGCAGTAGGCTTCATGAAGCATCAACGTCCGGTTTGATATTAAGTGTCTGCAATTCCGACATTCTGAAGAATCCATATCAGTTTGAGATGAAGTATTAGCTTGTTCTCCGACTTTATGGACATTGTTATTGTTAAGAACAACCGATATACTATATCTAGTAAGTCCCTTGAAACCAAAGACCCCAATGCTGTAGGTACCGGCAACCATACTTGGATCCCTCTGATTAAGAATCAATCTTTTTGAGCCCATCTCATGAGAAGACCATTCATGAAGGTGAGGAGTTGGGAAAACCAATGGATGCCTAGATACATATACATTGGTGTCCCCATCACATGAGTCAACCTCTATTCTTACTTCAAGATTTGCAATCCCAGATGCAACCTCCTCCCTCATGTTATCTTCAATGGAAAACTTATAGTAGTTAAACTTTCCTTCCTCAACAGTTCCTGATTCAGACTTCCCCAGAACAAGGGGTATAAGGGTATATTGGTTCTTATTGCCATTGGAATCAGAGTACACTCCCTCTATATCAACTTGGATATCTGTTTCAAGAACAGACACACTTGCTGCTGGTTTAAGGTCAAGAACCCTGTAATCTGTACACTAGTTCTCCATGATTGACGGTAATAATATCACCTTGAGATAGGGTTGCATGCCGGCGAAGTGTTGTTTCAAGAACAGCCTTGTGGTTAGGGACATCAAAGAAACTCGTATCTTCAGATTGCAGTTTTGCATATGTACCTTTCAGCAAGCTAACATAACAGACATCAACTAAAGGAACATCAGGACGGCCACCTAAGAACAAGTTGTTCCAGACATGTGGAGGTAGCTCCACAGAACCTTCAGAAGCAGTAAATTCAAGAACACCTGAGTAAGTTGTTCCAGGAGTGTGACCGCTGATATCAGATCCTGAAGAAGCGTGGTTATCAACTTTCGACAGCCTAAAATACATAGGACCTTTATCAAGAGCTCCTTGCTCAGACAATTCTGAGAAACAAGAAGGTGGGAGTTTTATCTTATCTCCATATCCCTCGCAGAGTGAGGCTTCAAGAATCCGGGAGAAGACAACTCCTTTTCCAATGAGCAAATTTTCCTCCATCTGCTGTTCTGCCTGAACAGAAAAAATAAAATATAATAAAATAATAGAAAGGGATACTCATTTTTCCAAGTAAAATACTTACACAAAAGGATGTAAACTAGGAAAGATATTGCCATTCCATAACGCAAAATACCATGAGAAATTAATCAAATGGATGAACCCCTTTACATTGGACATGAATCAGAACATTAAAGATAAGCATTAGTTAAACATAAACTGTAATTTGTGTTTACCAATACAATCTACAAACAGTTATCTGAATCTTTATATTTTAGTTAATAATGCATTTATATATATATATATATATATATATATGTATGACGACATCAGGATAATACTTATATATGTGAAGAAATCCGGATTAGTGTCAGACTGTATTTACCATGCTTTTTGCAAAAATATCAACTAAAAGCTTATGATAGATTCAATAATAAGACAAAAGTGCTGACATTTTCCTTCTACTGAGAAGATTCCTGCTGGATACTCTAAACGATTGAATAGTTTCAGATCTCAATCTACCCTAATAAGTTCACAATCCAACATGATTACAATAATTGAACCCAACAGACAATGATGAATTCACCCATCAACCACATAATCGGAGAATTAGATCGAAACTCTAGATTAATGATCACAAATTAGATCAAACAAGGGATATTAAACAAAATTTAAAAGAAGAAGAAAGGAAAAAAAACCACAACCACCACCACCACAACAACAACAATAACTAGTTGTTCAGCGAATCAAAGAGGCAACTTCCAAGGTTGCAGGTGATGAATAGATCTAGATTTACCCAAACTAAAACCAAAATAGAAACCAAAAAAATCCCCTTTGTTCTTCTAATTTTAATGCATAAGAAAAGGTACCAATTCAAATCCAAAATAAACATAAATCATCGCACACGGATCAAAAAGAAAAGATAAGCATGCGTGCCACCATAAAAACCTAATCCAAAGCAAAGAAATCCCAGCCCTACCCCAAACCCTAACTCACCCCCAAACATACTTAATTACAAGGATGAAAAAAGAAGAAGAAGATGAAGAAGAAACAAACAAACAAACAATAAACAACCAATCGATCTACACGGCATAAACAATATGGAAAAGCTGAAAACTTTCGAGCAGGAATTGATTTGAATCAGAATAGTAAAGAAGAATTAACTAGATGAGATTAAAAACAAGCATTGATAAGGCAAAAGAAGAAGGACCTGGAGAAGGGCGCTGGCAGCATCGATCCTTCTGGTTCTCTGAACCGCTTCGATAGCATCACGCTGACGAGCCGCCTCCGCCTTAGCCTTCCTCTCCTTCTCAAGCTTGGCCTTGGCTTTGGCCTTCCTCTCCCTCTGCTCCCTCTCAAGCTTCTCCCTCGCCGCTCTCAGCTCGAAATCCATATTCAATTCCTCTTCTTCTCAACCTCTCTCTCTCTCTCTCTCTCTCTCTCTCTCTCTCTTTCTTGCCCAGCAAGAAGAATAAAAACACGAAAATCACAACCAAGCCGACAATTTATAGGATTTAGAACCTTGCTTTAAAATAAATTTATAATTTTTTTGGGGCTCTTTTGTAATTTTTTTATTTTTTTTATTTTTTTATTTTTATTTCACCAATTTTAATTAGTATTATAAATTTTTAGACACGTTATCCTATTTCCGTGATCTTGATCAAATTCAGGTAAACAAGATGGAGGATAAAAATATGTGGATAATTAAAAAGCCTATAAAAATAATAAATTAAACGTAAAATAAAAATATGTGTTATAATTAAAAGAACAACAAGTTCTATGTGGATTAGGACGTTGATATTCACCGGTCATATGAAGTACTCTGGTTTGTTTATTTTTATTATATATATATATATATATATTCATGTCTGAATGGATGACCAGTATCCAATTGATAATCAACAAGAAGGAAAATTCAATTCAATTTAATAAAATTATAAATAGAAATTTCTAGAATAGAGAATTCTAGATCCAATGTGAAAAATACACACGTATCACTTCTTTTGGAAAAGAAGTTGCTCTCTGTTGACTTATTAATCTCGTTTGTGGTAGCCGGTAGGTATAATTTTTTTTAAAAAAAAATCATAATTATAAAGTGTTTTAAGTGAATGCTCACTATTGTTTTGTAAAACTATACACGACATGATCATTTTTAATCATTACATTTATAATTTTAAATTATTAATGCATATATTGCTCTATAAATTATAAAAATATTCTCAATTTGTTAAGAAGAACGTATTGTGTTTTACTTTTAGTATTAGTCAATATAATAATATTCAGTTGTATTAAAATTAAATAAATAATGTGAAACATGAAGATAAAAATCGTATTTTAAAAATTTACAGAAAAATAAAATATTTTGGATATGCATGACGAAGAGTTTTTTTGCTCTTTTCTTTAAAAAGTACTATTTGTATTATATTAATTGGGATTGAATATGTTTATTTTAAGTTTTTAACTGATTAATATAAATATTTTTATATTCATAATGGAGTGTATAAAAAATGACATAAATTTGAGTTATTTAAATAAATAATTTCAAATTATTAATGAAAAAAATAAACTAGGTAGAACTTGTCTATAGCGTGTAAGGAACTCGTGGGTCAATCAATGATTAATACATATTTTCAAAATAATTTAAAATAAATAAGCAATATTTTATATATTTAAAAAAAACATTTATTTGTTTTGCTACCACCTCTTTTATTTTCGGTTTGGTTTTTTTTTAATTTGTTTGTATTGTTTGGTGGTTCTTCAGTTTTTGGTCATCCGTTGTGTTCTTCCTCTATATATATATATATATATATATTGCAATAATTTATAATTTATCTATTTTTTTTAAAAAAATATTAATCTCACTGTTTTAAAAGTTTTTCGCATCAATTATCTACCCATATCAAAGAGTTAAGCTAACGAGGTCATATAACTAAAAAGAGATCAGAATTTGGAACGGTTCTTTCAGTGGAAGAAGAGAAACAGTGAAACACTCTCACGCTGCCATCTGTTCTTCTTTAATACTCTAATTCTAAACTTTCTTGAATCCATTGCCATATCTCTCTCTCTCTCTCTCTCTCTCTCTCGCTCCACTACCAAATCCTTTCTCCTCCAAAACTCATTCTTTTATTGCTTTTTTTATTCTTATTTTTCATGATCTTTTCTATCAACGCCAGGAGAAATTATATCTTCTCCTCCTCTTCCTCCTCCTCCTCCTCCTCCGTGAATTCATGACGAAAGCTTGTAGCTTTATCATTGAATTGAATTGAATTGAATTGGAGTAGAGAAAGAACTAGGAAGGGCAAGCAAGCAAGCAAGCAAGGAATCCATGGATACGGAACCACTCCTCATCCCATCATCGGGTAGAAGGAAACTTAGTAGCTCTTCCATGCTCTGCCCACTCCCAGAGGACGGTGAGATCTCCATCCCAATTCCCATCTCCATACCTTGCCCTTCATCTCCTTCCTCCCCTTCGTCCCTCAAGGACCGCCTTATCTTCGGTGCCGCTGCCACATCTAGATCGCCGCTTGCCCCGGATGAGGAAGTCAAGCTTGAGAGGGATAAGAACGATGAATCCTTTGTTCCATGGTGTTCAACCAAGACCAACCTCCACCGCTCTCGGACCGCCCCTGCTATGTCTACTATCAACGACGTCGCCGGGGATCATCCAGACACCGACCTCCCTCCCCCTCGCCGACCCGCCATCATCCGCCAAGCGTTCCTCTTTCTCTTCCTCTACCTCGCTGTCGGCGTCGTCGTCTACACCATTCAACGCAGCCATTTCTCCGCTGATGAGACCCACCCGGTCGTCGACGCCCTCTACTTTTGCATCGTCACTATGTGCACTATAGGATATGGCGACATCACTCCGCGTACTCCCTCAGCGAAGTTCTTCTCCATCACCTTCGTTCTGGTTGGATTCGGCTTCATCGATATCCTTCTTTCCGGCATGGTGTCCTATGTGCTTGATCTCCAGGAGTCGCTTCTCCTGGGCGCCGTCCGCAAGGCTAATCACAACTCGTACATCGTTGATGTGAAGAAGGGCAGGATGCGGATCCGGCTCAAGGTCGGTCTTGCCCTTGGCGTCGTCGTTCTCTGCATCGGGGTTGGCACTGGTGTCTTGCGGTTCGTAGAGAGGCTGGATTGGCTGGACGCTTTCTACCTATCGGTCATGTCCGTCACCACCGTCGGCTACGGGGATCGTGCCTTCAAGTCAATGCCTGGCCGGCTTTTTGCTGCTATATGGTTGCTCGTCTCCACTCTCGCCGTCGCCCGTGCTTTTCTCTACTTGGCCGAGGCCAGGGTTGACAAGAGACACCGAATGATGGCCAAGTGGGTGCTCGGCAGGCATATGACCGTCGCCGAGTTCCTCGCCGCCGATATTGATCACAATGGCTATGTCACGTAAGTTCTATGTAATAGTACATTTATATATAAGCATTTCTTTTCTTGCTCTGCTTATGCTATTGATAATTTGATATTGCTGTGCTTCTTTTAGCTTAGGCCCTTTAGTTTGGATGTGTACTATACTAGTTGGAAGAGAATAGATTTTTATTTGGTTCTACCTAGAAAAAATCTGAGTCATGAGAAAAATGCAGAACAAATTGTTCGGTTGTAGTCTATTGGATCTTTGCAGAATGCTTTATGGGACCAAAGATGGCATTTATGCTTCACCTCTTAGCAGTACTACCTTCTTGTGTATCCATTTCTGGTAGATACTAGTGAAAGATGAGAATGAAACTTTACATATTTAAATTGAACTTTGCATGATTCTCTTGTTATTAGGATGTTAGGATTTTCTTGTTTAGTTAGAGGTTTAGTAGCAGTACTGGGAAGAAATTAACCTGCTCATGGCGCCATATATATATATATATATATATATGTATGTATATATTAGTCCTGTTAACTTGGGATTATCTTGGTGAGCTTGACTTGTATTCTTGGAGTTCATTGATGTTCATTCATCAGTTGCTTTGATTTGAATGTCCATGTCTTACTCGGCCTAGATTGTGTTGTCTTGTCCATCGGCATAATTTCTCTGTGATAGGTAGCTATATATTTAAATTTTGGAATCTAGTAACGTTTATACATGCTTTGCCAATATTTTTGTATGGTTTACAACTGGACGACAATTATACATTTTTCATAGCTACTTAACAGAATTGAAAGAAAAAGGTTCATCATTCTAGTTAAAAGGACCACTTCTAACTTTAGCTGCTGCATCCTTTGTGGTTCTAGCAACTTATCCTTATGAAACCATGTAGTAGTGTTCTCTTGAGATAATTTTGCTACTGATTCATTTCTTTTCACACAAAAAAGTACCAGGAAGAGTGTTTTTCTATTGTTACATATTCCCATGGTTTCCACCCTCTAGCAGACTTGCTGTGTTCAGTGAAGTACAATAGCTCATTACTGTCGTTAGTATTTTTTTCCACTTGAATTTTAATGTTATTTAAAGTCCTGCACATGCTGAGTATTGAAAGAAATGGAATAAATTATCAAAAATGTGATCTCTTGTGTTACCAATGTACTGTTATTTCAAGTGTTTTTGGAAGTCATGTTGATTGGTACCATCAAGATAGAGTTCTTTTAATCCTACATGTTCCTTTGGTTTTGTCACCCAACTAGACTTGCGGGTGTTCGGTGAACAACATTAGCTCATTACTTGTATTAGTATTTTCTTTCCACTTAAATTGTAGTGTTACTTAAATCATCAGGCACACCAAGACACATGCTGAGTACTGACATAAATTGAATAGATTATTAAAAATGTGTTCTCTTATGTTTCCAATGGACTGTTATTTCATAATGTTCTCTTATGCTGAGAACTAGACTTGCAGGGTGTTCAGTGAACTACAATAGCTCATTACTTGTGTTACTATTTCTTTTCCACTTAAATTTTAGTGTTAAATTCCTGGCTAGATCAGGCATACAAAGACACATGCTTAGTACTGAAAGAAATGGAATAAATTATCAAACATGTGTTCTCTTATGTTTCCAATGTACTGTTATTGCAAGTGTTTTTGGAAGTCACGTTGATTGGATTTACGATGTTCTTCATCTGTTTAAAGATACATCAACATTGTTTTTGGTACTCTTTTGTCGTAACTTGTAACTTGTTCTGATAAATATTGTATGCAGGAAATCAGAATTTGTCATCTATAAGCTAAAGGAAATGGGGAAGATATCAGAGAAAGACGTCATGCAAGTATGTGATAAATTTGATAGGCTGGACACCGGAAATTGTGGAAAGATCACTCTCTCAGATCTCATCGAGTCTCACCACTAATTAAAAGTTAAAACTTGACAGGGTACATGGATTAAGACCTTTTTTTTTTTTTCTGGGTGTAGGGTCTCAGAGAAGATGGGAAGGTGTGGTTGTGTAATGGATTTTTGCTTTACTTCTGTTCTATCATTGGTGTGCCGCAACTGGCCACATTTGTACATGTTCGAATGTTCCAAAACTCATTTGATATACAAATCCTAATTAATCCATATGTTTCTGTCCTTACACATGATCAAACTGACTTTTGGCAAATATAACCAAATAATACTTTTCCACATGTTTCATGTGCGAGACTTGCGGGAAAGTTTTGGCTCATTTGATATACATACTTATGCCAAAGTATGCGCCTTGATTGACAGAAAAAGGCTTTGATACCAACTGATAATGTAAGTGATTTAGTTGTCATTGGTGGATAGCACATGGTACAAAGGGAACCACGACAGCTCAAACAAAATTATATATATTAATTGGTACATGTGCTTTGAGGCTGCAAAAAATCTCATTAGACCTCAATTATTTAATCTGTCTAATATTTACTTCTCTGGCGAAGGACATCACCATCTAACAAAACATAAGCTGGTTTCCGATCCTTTGACAAGCTTTTTTTCGTGTTTAAGTTTGCGATGTAACAATATACAGTGTCCCCCCAAAACAATAGCCTACCAATTGGCTAAAACACGTACTACAAGCACAAAGTGACAATATGAGCTTACAACAAAACAATATTCACAATAACCCAATATCACAAGATCTTTTTTATTTGGTCTTTTTTTTTGTGAAAATTTAAATTTATCTCGCACTGAATTGTGATGATGATGTCGACATTGCTTGAGCAGAGCTGTTTGTTAACAAACATGAGACTTCACCTTCTTCCACATCTATATCAACGTCTAGGAATGGTGGGTCTGTAAGGACAAACTCCTCCTCCCTCTTGCTGTTCCTTAGCAGCTCTACTACCTTGAGCATGGTTGGCCGATCATGCGGATTGGCCTGTGTGCAGAATAATCCTGTCTTAATCACATGCACAATCTCATCCTTCGCGCTTTCCGTATATATACTTTCTGTGATGATCTCACTCAATGTATCATCCCTGTAATGGTTCCATGCCTGCATGGACACAAAATTAAGAGAATAACGACAGAATGATAGTTATACAGATGAAAATGAATTTAAACTTCTAGATTGTCAATGACAATGCTCTATCAGAAGTTAAAGTGGAGGGTCCCTATATTAACATGGTATCAGAGTTGTATGTCCTCTGCGCCTGCCATCGGCTATGGCTAGGATCTTGGGTCCCACGTCTGTTGTGGGCCTAGGGGGGTGGTAGGGACACAGTGGCCCAGGACCATAGTCCCACATCGCCTTGGAAACCAATCCCTCTAGTCTTATATACTCATACCAAACTTTCCTTGTAACTCAGGTTATGGAGAAGTTAGGGTGATTATATTAACACACAAAACCTCGATTACGCAGTAGCTTATGAAAATATAACTACCTTAGAAGGCAGAAAACCGAAAGAATCAATGTCCTAGCAGAAATATAGTCCCATTCTACAAAGTCAAGATTCATCAACTGACTTCATAACTGGCTAGCAGACAATGCATACAAGTACCATTCCCACGGATGAAGCAAATTACCTTTGATAAGAGAGATTGCCCAGTACGTGGCCCAATGGCATTGCTGCATTTTTTCCCGGTTACAATTTCAAGAATCAACATACCAAAGCTGTACACATCCGCTTTCTCAGTTAGATGACCATGCACAACATATTCAGGCGCCATATAACCCCTGCAACAAATTTAGCATGTTCAGTTCAACACCCATTTCTTCATGGCAACTATATATAGAACATTAGACTTCTCACAAGAAAGAAACAACTGAGAACCTAGCACAAGAGTCAGCATTATATACTGGTAAAGCCAGGTTAATATACAGTGAATCAAGTTTCAAATGTTAAGAAGGAAAAGTTTAAGGGTGAAGGAAAGTTTTCCCATCAATTCCCAGGCCTAATTTAGGTATAGAATAGAAGAATTCTCTTACAGGGTTCCAGCTACTCCAGTACTAAGATGTGTTTGATCCTCGGGAAAAGATCTTGCAAGCCCAAAATCAGTTATCTTAGGCTTGAATTTATCATCCAAGAGAATATTGCTCGCCTTAATATCTCGGTGAATGATTCGAGTCTCAGATTCTTCATGGAGATAAGCCAACCCTTCTGCTACTCCTTGAATGATATCATACCTTTGATCCCAGTCTAAATGCTTATCAGGGGTTGTATCTACAAAAAAGTTCACAAAACAATTCATATTGCATGCAATGAAAATAAAAAAGGGCGTAAATGAATAGTGATAAAAAATAACAAATATGAAAACATGATATTCCAGGTTGTTTCGCAGGCCCTTTTATAAGGATGTGCATAGCTGTCTTTGATTAAATTGAGATAATAACATGGTCCTGCTGGTGGCCATCAATAAAAATGGTGAATGTCATTGATCCCAATACCAATAAAAGAGGACCACTGATGGTAACACTCCACACGGGAAACTGACTAATCTTGGCATATTTAAAGAAATGGTGAACTTAATAGTTCCATTTATCAATTTGAATGGTCCATCATACTTGGCAATGACAAACATATCAGGTAGTTATAGCTAATAAATTTATAGACCAATCCTATAAGGACGGTGGTAGCCAGTCTGAATGTCAAACCTGTCACATTATTTCACTTGAAAACAAATAAAGCTGGTGGTAGATGAAAGCTAGTCTTCCATCAAGCACAATTTGCTTGACAATAAACTCTTTTGTTGAAAGAAGATCAAACAGATGGAAGAAAAAGAGTATTTCAATAATTGGCAAACTAGAGCTTCACTGTAAGTTCAACTTAAAGGAACCTGAATATCATGTTCACTAGCATTTTTCTTTGGCATCACTTCTGCCAATTGATATCATAAATTTGCATTGGCACTGGTTAGTAAAAATAGGTTGATTTTGTATCGGACCTTTCTGTAGAATTCAAAAGAGTAAGGACGTGGAGTAATGGGCTATCAGCTGAGGCTGTACGTAATATTAGGTAAATACAGCAGATACAAGTCGCTTGGACTTGATACATGGATATTGATATCCATAGTAATCAACTTCTCAAAAATGCCACTGGGACCTAATGAAGCACTAGACTATGCTAAATTGAACTATTTATAGAAGGGAAATGGTTGAGAAAATACCGAAAATAAAAAGATCCAGGCTTCTGTTGGCAAAATACTCGTAAAGAAGCAAACTCTCAGGGCCATCTACACTGAAGCCCAGCAATTTGACTAGATTTTTGTGACGGACTTGATTTACCAGATTCACTTCATTAAAGAACTGATCAATCCATTGTCTTGTATTCAGCAATAGCCTCTTCACAGCAACTTCTTTATTATCAGAAAGAACAGCCTAAAAGAACAGTGGCATTTCAGAATATCGAACTACAGCAGAAATTAACAACTCGAAATGTGGCACATTGAATACCTTGTAAACAGTTCCATAGCTACCCTGACCAAGTTTGTTTGACTGACTGAAGTTGCCAGTAGCTTTTTTCAACTCCCCATATTTGAAATGCAGATTCGACTGAGAAATAGTTAGTCCCGGCTGGTAAAATTCTGCATTGATATGAGAGTTTAGACAGGATTTCATTCATTTCAAGTTGATATTTTATTACTGACCTTCAAAATATTTCGACTTTTTTTTGCGCACTATCTTCCACCAAACCACAAATCCTACTATCAATAGAAGAGCACCTACCACAGAGACTGGTATTATCCAGGGAAGGTCACTACCTGAACATTCAGAAGGCTATTAAGCAGCAAAAGGCAAAACAAACACAAGAAGAAACATGGTTATAGCTTCTAATAGAACCAATATGTATAAAAACAAACAGTTCATATAACGGATCTAACTGTCATCTCTACTCTGCAACAAGAATGAAAAGCCAATCTAGTTGGTATAATTATACCTCTCCGATAACCAAATTTAAATCTAACAAATCCAAATGAAAGTATGCAACGATAGAAGAAGAAACAGAACAAAATGCAACGACTGAAGTTGCCAGTAGCTTTTAATTCTTTTCATCAGTTAAAAACCAAATAAAAATTGAAAATTTACTTTTTTTCTCACATTATACCTGAAGAAGAGGAATTGGTCTGGTACGTATTCCAGAAAAGGGAGTTAGAATAACGAATGAAGCAGCCAGCAAAAAGCGCCCGACCTTCCAGTGCCGGAGCACAGCCGAGAATGGAGGACGTCGCAGCAGTAAGGCAGGAGTTACAAAGGGCTTTATTCAAGTTCTGCCAGCACTGCGCAAGCACATAGATAGTAGAACCAGAGTTTGAAGCAGAGTTAACAGCATAGCCGCCAGCACCCACAGCACTCGATGTCACATTCCCAACGATCTCTCTGAGAAGCCCAGTGAAAACCCCAGAATTAGAACTTTTCCTGGTGTTATTACAGACACTGGTATCATTGGCATCGAAGATCCGATTAAAAAAGGAGTAATTCTCATAGCGACCAAAGCAACCATCAAGGTAGATCCTTCCACCGGTCTTAGGGTAACACTTGGGCAACTGCGATCGGATTTCAGAGAAGCAAAGCTGACAATCAATGGAATCGAGATCGCCCAAACACTGGCCGAGGCCATAGACAGCGTTAGGAGCCTGGCCATAGACGGTGGTGCCGTATCCATTGCTGTGCACGAGCGAGCTGAGGTTATCCATGGCAGGGACGAAATAATCCGCAAGAAGAGGGCCATTCGCGGATTGAGTAGAGTTGCAGAACTGGGCGACGAAGGAGGTGCGAGGATCTCCGGCCGATGGATTCCATGAGCTGAGAAACACGAGAAGGAACGGGAGTGCCCTGGTGAAGCTCATCAGCTTCAACAATGGAGGAAGATCAAGCTCACAAGAATTTTGCTTCTTTTTTTGGGGAAATATATAAATTTACAAAAAAAATTTACTTAAATTTATAATTTCATTGATGGTTTCTCTGGTTTAGTTGGTGATTTCTTGGTTTCAGGCCGCAAGAGTTGACCTGCAACATGTTTCAACAAGTGTGAAAGCTAATGAAATGACACCTGTTTTACCCGTTCACCTCTTCTGTCTTTTTCTTTGTTTTTTTTCTTTTTTTTTGTTTTTAGTTTTTAATTTTTTTATTTAAAAAATTTAATTGAAGATTAAGTTTGACAAACTTTTATGGCTAGTCCAAGTCTGTCATCTTTGGTTTGACACCTGTCAGCTTCTATTGTTGCAGTGCCGGTACGTTGGGATCAGGGAATTGTGCAATTATTTATATTTAAAAATCCGTTTTTGGATGATTCTTTTAGCCGGTTGTATTCGGTTAGCCCGTTTTGACTTTTGTATTCATGTCCTTGGTTGAAATTAAAGTGTAATTAATAATTATTAAATACTAAGTACTTAGCATTTAAGTTAACATTTGCTGATGATAACATTGCTCACTTGAGGAATGGACGGATACCACACGTTAACAAAATTGCAGCAATTTCCAAAAAAAAAAATCTGGCATATAATTTGAGATTTTATTATCCCAAGTACCACCAACATCGACAACAAAGATTTCAGTGAGATATATGTAATTAAAAAAATAAAAAAATAAAAAAATCAATGTTTTTTTAAAAAAAATTCAAGTACCTATAATAACATGAAATAAATATAAAGATGATGCTGAAGAAGCAATCAACTAAAAAATATCATCCAAAAGTCCCCCCCATCAAAAGTAAGACATCATTTGATGGAATGACGGGAAACTTTTGAAACCAACTTTTAGAATAATGAGTTCCTTGATCATTATTACACTGCAAAAATTTCAATGGCGAATTTTGGATTTGGAAAAAAATCTTTTAGACGACATCTTTTGAAGTTGATAAAACAACCCTTGATCATAATTCCCATTGAGAGTACTGTATCAAACATCAAACTCATGATCGATAGTAAAAGATCGATCTTTCCATGAAGTAGTCCCTCCAGAGAGATCAAATGAAAGAGATGGGATCTCTTCTTCAATTCGCCCCGAGGAGGGCAGCAAAAAATGATAATAAATGAACCAAAACAATCTCGAAATTGGATCAAGATCCTGGCTCTCCATTTCTACCATTGTTCTACAGGAAAAAAAGTCTGTCCCCAGGAGTGTACACAGGCTCAACTGGTGTCTGTTAGACAATATAAATCTTGAACAATTTGGATCCCAGATCACTTGCATCAGATGGCAAACTGAGATTGCAACTATTACAAATGCTGCTATGATCTGAAATTGCATGGTCTACTAATTTAACCAAATCTTCTGGGCAACAAACATTGAATTCAGAATAATCTTGGAGAAACCCCATGTTCTGACTGTCTAGGCATGATGTTTCCATTTTGCTCTGATAATTCTGTTCTAACACCTCATTTGCCATACCATAAGTCTGATTTAATGACATGCTTAGTTTAATGAATTCAGGCTCAAGAAGAATCTCAGCCAGATGGTTTTCAACTACCTTGTTTTTTAGATTCTCTTTGGTGAAGGCGTCGACAGGTTTCATGCTCAATGCAACTGCTTGTATGGATAGAAGATTATAAACAAGTTGCTCATGTTTGTCAGTTGACTTCGCAAAGGCATTCCTCTCATATTTAAGGCAAGACAGTTGTATTGAATTGGCTAAGGCGAACCTTTTGATCATGGAGAAAAAATCATAGAAGTTCATTCCTGTAAAGTAGGAAGCCAATAATTTAGGCATCCACCCTTTTCTTTGTTTGGCCTTTATAATGAGAGTGGAAAAGCCTTCATTTCTGTAAGACAAAATCCACACTTTACCTGTATTGGCCGCAAGGTTGCGTTGACAAAGGCCTTCAAAATCATCAGAGATCTCCCGAATGTCTTCTATATATTCCTTTGCCTCATGGTAATCCTTTAAAAGTAGGTTCCACTAAATACAAAAGAGTTATTAGTGCAACTTGGATGAACTCATTTGACAGAAGACCTACAACCAATGCTATCAAGTAATACATATGATATAATTAGGGACATGCTTTTCCACTAACAACCCACTTAATGCAAAACAAATTATTATCAAACCACAAACCTATAGACCAAAAAGTTTAGTACTTCTGTTCTATATAATGTGTAAAGTCTGAAATACCTACCACCCAAGCAAGGTTGTGTGCATTGAACCAATTGTGGTTTATTGATATCGTATCTTCCTGTGGCAACAAAAGGAAAATTTGATGTTTTAACAAGAAAATAATAATTGATTAGGTAAAATAGAATAAAAAGAAAGGATGTTTGCAGGAAAAGGTGAATTGGCATGCCCCAAAAGTGCAACTAGCATCAAGAGAGTAAGGTTTTTCTCCAAACGTACCAAATTACAGACTTGATGATACCACCCACTGGGAACAAAAATTATCTCATTTCGTTCTTGAATACACTCAAGCCAAATTGTCTGCATATGAGGTAGCAGGTTTGTTATTTAAAAAAAAAACATTAAACAGGAGTAGCTCATGTAAGTGAACCATACCTTCTTAAAGTCAGGGAACTGTACATCAGAAACCTTATCATAGGCATCATAAACTGAATTTTTTAAATTCCTACAAGTAGCATAATGAAGTGAGGGAACTGTACATCAGAAACATTATCAAAGGCATTATATACTGAATTTTTTAAAATTCCTACAACCAGCATAATGAAGTTAAATTCCTTAAGACATAATTATCAAAAATCATCAATTCATCTATTAAACAGTAGTCATTTCACAAAATTAATATGAGAGAGATCAACACTCCCCAAGCATCCTTCCCAAAGATGTGGCTCACAAGAGAGGAGTTTGACTCATTAAATCACCGTGATTTTATTCTGAAACCTAATGTTAGCTACTATTCTCAAACTTAGCATATTTCCCATACCCAGCATGTTACTTTACTTTTGGATTATGATAAACTGACATGGTCTTTATATAAAAGAAGCATATATACCTGTCAAATACAAGGTGAGATTGTGAAGGAGGTAAAAGATGCCAAAGTTTCTTGCCACATACATTTGCAGACCAACTGTACGACCGAAATACATCAGCATGAAGAGGAGTCCATGTACCTAGAGGCAAACAAGAAAATGAACCTATAAGCACTAGGTAGCTCAAATAAATGGCATCAAGCAGCCAAATCCATGGAAGCATATGCCATATTTTATAGAGGACAATAAGAAATAGTTATAGGGCTTAAGATATATTCAATTTGTGCATCTTTAAGTTACCTTTTGGCCCCATGTACACAAACTTATAGTCAGCACAATTTACGTCATTTTTAGCACCATCTCTATCAGAATTTCTGTGCATAAAGTGACTGTCAAGATATTGATTGAGCCAATCATCAATAAAAAATGCTGGAGTTGTGTAAGCATCATATTCAGGGTACTCCTGAAAAACATTTCAAAGTAAATGTAAACTAAATATATGATATGCAGTACCAAGGTGAAAAAACTAATGGGTAACATGATTTGCTGAGACAAAGACAATTGCATAGTAGTTGGAATGCATCATAATGAAACAGTCATTTCCTTAATGCATGTTAGATTGGTCATCCAACCATTATGAATGTGTTCATCAATGAATCGCAAAGAGTTTAGAATGCTGAAAAATGGGAGCAACAACCCCTTATAGGAAGCAGGTCGTGAAGGATGGGTTGACTAGAATCCTCACTATCTCTACAAATCCAAAACAGAAAGCCCATAAATTGTTGACCTCACTAAACCATGATTTAGTAACCATATACATGGCACCTAGATGAGCTAGGTGATTTCAAGGAAAAATACCTCCTAAATCTCATCTTTTCTCCTATTCTGCATTGACATGCACCTATTGTTAAGACAAAGATTAATAATATCCATTTGACAAGAAGTTTTCAACATGATCAAGATACATACTCTTTCAAAATTCTCCCTGATCTTCAAACTAGTATGACAGAGAATGTTTTTCAGAGAAAAAGAGTGAAAATTGCAAGTCAAGAAAGATACAGCGAAGATAATCCTTTGTAGCGTACCTTAACAAAATGCCAGTCCTTGAGGTACAACAAGGAGCAACTGTTCTTGTTGGAATCTAAACAACTAACACAATTCTCATTAACAATTCCAAGCCAATGATCAATGTACTCTTTCACAGTCATTTCAATTCTCTTCTGATCCATGAACTCTTTTTTGCCACAATCAGCTACCTGAACGAAAAGAAGCAGCAAACACGCATCATCTTTATGAGCAACAACAATTAGCTTGCGTTTCCATGCTTCAAGATAACATCTTTATAAACAAAATTCATGTCTATTTCTCAAGAGAAGGTTTTGCAAAACAGCGTCGCTGCTGCCGAGTCGTTATGAATGCATGAAAATCGATACCTGGACGATTGATTGGGCGAAGTTGGAGGAGAAGAAGGGGAGGTTGGGGAGGCCATCGGGGGTGACCCAATCGGCACAAGAGCTCCAGCCATCCATGAGGCCAGTGAGGACGACGGGGAGATTGGGTTTCATGTACCTCTCCACGAAGTCCTTGTAGCTTAGCTCCCTACCATCCACCTTCTCGACGTTCCCTCCGATTCTGAGGCGCCCCATCACGCTCGACTACTCGTCGACGTCGACGTCGACGATCCTCTTCTCGCCCGCTCGCAACTCACAAGGCTTTTTACAAGTGCTTTTATTTTATAAATAATTTTGGTGGGTATTTATTTATGGTGATATTTGATATTTCTTGATTGCATTGATCTTGGTTGGAATAAAAAAAATTAAAAGATAACAAATATTAATTTTTTTTTTAATAATCAACGAGGGTGATTTGAATTGAAGAAGTAGAAGAAGTGACACTTTTTTTTAAGGGGGAGAGAAAGTGAAAAGACGTTACGTCCAATTCCATGAGTTAAAAAAAAAAATTTAAAAGTGAGAAAAAGTAAGTTTTTATAAATCATCTAACTCCCCATCTTAGTAAAATAAAAAAATATCCACCGTCATTTTTCTCACTTAAGACAAATAAACATCATAAATAGGAGAAGTCGGACCACTTCCTCCGCACTTCTCCCGAAATGATCACCCCAACATGAATTCTCAGCCTCCAGAAGAATAAGAATTAAATATCTTACCCACTCTCATTTTGAAAAAGAGAATTAAAAAAAAACAAAACAAAACATTAAACAAAATTTAACAAATGATTTCTGTTTTTCCTTAGCACAGAGAGGGATATTGCTCTCAGGTCCGAATTCAATTTCGTCTGGAATTTTTTAAATTTGAAGCATGTTCTTTCCCTCACACTTCTAGTCTTATTAATACAAAGTTAGGAATATAGAGACCTCTGCTATCACCAAGAGCACCCACAGGGCTTCTGTGCGACGTCCACAACCATTGTGAACAAAATTATGAAGCACAAGTTGTCAATAACATTGGCAGCACAAGTGTTCATTTCAAATGATAGATTTCCGAACGTGAGAATACAGATGGCACACTGCAGACTGTTGCAAACTCCTAAACATCACAAAGCTGTGGAGAGAGCATAGCTAAAGCATACAAGACTGTCCAATCCTCTCTGTTAGAATGCATGACCAAAGACGGAAAAACAATTCTTACTAGAGAAAAGAAGACTATGCACCATGTTCATGTCTTGGCAATATATCTGCAACTGCAGAGCAAAAAACCTTGCTGCAGATTATGAGAACAGCAGTTAGTGCATGTATTTGTATTATTGTTCAGTTCTGAGGCAAGATAACAGTAGAAAATATAAATTGTTGTCAGCTTTTATGCTAGTCATACACATTCTGAAGATGCTGTCAAATAAACTCAGAGACACTGAGGACAAAAAGATATAAGAAGAATAGCCCACGAATCAGTCTCTTAGAAATCTTAGTTACCATCTCTGTTGAAAGTATGTTGCTGAAATTGAAAACTTTTCAGTCAGTCTTAATACCGGGACTGGTCATTGACATTCTACAAATTCTGTTAAACAACACAAAAGCCTGAGAACAAAAAGATAGACCAAGGATAGTTCCGGAGCTAATCTCGGGAGAATCCAGGTTACAAACTTTGTTAAGAGTAGATTCTGCTGGTGAAATTGAAAACTTGTCATCAGTCATGGACATTCTGAAAATGTTTTTAAACAAACACACAAAAGGACTGAATAAGAAGATACTAAGAATAGTCGATGAGCCAGTCTCCGGAAAATCTAGTTTACAAATTTTGTTGAGACTAAATCCTGGAGGTGAAAAACCCTAGTGGTTCTTGAAGGAAGAACATCATATCAATCAGCTGAAGGAAAGATATCATATCAAGCAGCTTAAGTAAACATCAGGTGGCAAAACAGACTGGCTCAGTGAAGAAACCATTTGTTACCAAGATAAACATATGAAGAATTGGAAAACCAAACAAGAAGAAAAACACCAGAGGTAAAAGGAGAGCCACATGCCTGATTATACATCACATAGTTAATAACAACACATGTTTCACAAGTTGAACAAAATAGAAAAAATGATATAAAAACTCACTTAACAAGGCACACATGCATGTCAATTACTAGGTACTATCAGTTATTGATAGAACTCACAAGCAAAATAAAGCCTGCATCACATACCTAATAGTAATACATGATTCATAATTAGAACAAAAAAAAGAATAATGCAATAATAACTCACTTATCAAAGTAAACATGCATGTCAATTAGTAGGCACTGTCATTTGTTAATACAACCACTACTTTGATAATGGTAACTCAGCAAAGAACATCAATCATCATAACAACTTGCTGAAAATAGTGTCAGAGCCATTATCTTTTATGTACTATTACATACAAATCATAGCTTCAACAAATAAAGGCACCGGGATCCTGCAAAAAGAAAGTAAATCAAAGCATAGCAGGAGAAACAAAACAAATAGCAAAATATAAATAAGCCTAAAAATAAACTGCATAAGAAGAAAACAAGGCTGAGAAAAGGGCTAAGCATGCAATATTTTAGAAACAAGAAAGTACATTGTTAGAAATGAAAGGAAGTCAGTTCCCTTTCCAACAAAATTCAGGATTTGTACAATCCACAGCATAGCATGTTCATAGGAGGTCAGCCATCTACCAGAGTTCATCTTTTGATCTTGAAAAGATAAAATTTCTAGTTTCCACTAGAAAACATTGAAGCTCTCCAGATTGCCAAACAATTCCTCAGTAACATCCAGGTCTAGATTGAAATTTGGATCATCAACATCATCTTCCTGCACCTTCTCATTGATGTCAAGGCAAACAGGTTTAGCCTGGCTCCCCTCCTCCTCAAACTCATCCTCATTGATGTCAATATTCACAGGTCTTGTTGGGAGTCCCTTCCAACACCTCACCAGCCTTCCTCTTTGCCACAACCTTCTTGAAATGCTTCCCATTTTTCGGGGGTGCATGAGTGGAGCCATCTCTCTTGGCCTCCTCCTCTTGAGCACGCAAGAATCCATCTCTCTTGGCCTCCTCCTCTTGGGCACGCATGAATCCATCTCTCTTGGCCTCCTCCGCTTGGGCACGCATGAATCCTTCTATATCACTGGATACCTGGGGTGCCACTGGATAGAAGGGCTTCCACCCATCTTGCGGTTGACCGGAGAAACCAAGCGGGAAGAAGCCCCAGGAGCAGTAGTACATGTCGGTGCCCGGCACTACTGGCGGCGGAGAAGGAAGCTCAGAGGCTTCGAAAGCTTTTTGGCAACTGGGGACAGCGAAGGTTGAGGCCAATGTAGGCACGATCGTACTGGTGAATGTGGCAGCAGGACGGGCAGGCGGTCCAGAATGTCTCCGCCGGTTGCTCTTGGTGATAGGAAGCAGAGGCAAGGATCTCAGAATCGAAGAGGGACTTCTTGTATGGATCGGAAAGCGCCCCCCAGGCATCGGCAACAAGGCGGAGGGCGTCGGTGGCAATATCAGAAAAGGAGGAAGTGGAAGGGTCCTGACGGAGGAGTAAGGAAAGGCGACGGTAGCTCCGTCGAACTTCGGCGGAGGAGGAACGGGCTGGGAGGTCGAGAACGGCGTACCAGTCTACGTGGTTGTTGACGCGACGAGAGGACGCTGCGAGGAGGACCCCCGCGATGGCGAGGATGTGGTCAGCAGCGGGGTCGGCGAGGGGGTCAGAGTCGATGGCCTTCTCGGCGAAGGCCTTGCAGCCGGCGAGATCGCGCTGGGCGAGGAGGCGGCGAGCCATGTCGAGGTTCTGCTTGGCCTCAGCGCGGCCATTGCTCGATTCCATGGAGCTTAGCTTTGAGTTGTTGTCTTGGGACCAGAGCTATGAGACGGAAGAAATGAAATAAGGTTAAGGGCTTTTCGGTAAAATGGAATCATATACATGTGAGTTGCACGCCTATAATCACAATTTTTTTTTAATAACTTTATTCTATGTTTAAAAAATTAATTATTTAAATAAATACATTTATAATTGATTTTTAAAATTTATAAATATTGATTAAGAATTTTTAATTAAAATATATTTAATTTTTATTAATTTTAATTAAATCAAACTCAAGTAAAATTTCCTTTCAATCCAATATTGAAAAAATATTCCTTCCACCTAACACTCCCTAGGCCCCAAATATTTTAATTTTTAAAACATCTAGGTTTTATTTTTTTCACCCAAAAAAACTCAAAATTTGTGCTTGTTATGAATATTATAAATAATGGAGGTCTACCATAGCAGCCAATTTACTAAAGCAGCCGCTATGTGGTACTGTAGCAGCCGTCAATACTATTACTATTCCATCTACCAGGGTATTTTGGACCATCGGATCGAATCAATCATAACCGTTCATTCAACTCTTGTAAACTTATAAATACCCCCTACATTTATGTATTTTGAGAGTGTGAAGAAAAAAGATAAGAAAAAGTAAGTAAAGAAGGCTCGGTGTAATTGACGGAGATCGGTACAATTTCTTTTCTTTTCTCTTTTATGTTTTCTTCTCTACTTATTTTCTATTCATGGAAATCTACATATACATTTATATTGAAGATGAATTGCTTGTTGCTTATACAATACGTTATCAGCACGAATCTGCTCCTAATATTATTTTACATTTTCCATTTAACTTTAATGTAACCATATTTCAAGTATTCGTATTTTTCTCCTTTCTTCTAATCATCTATTATATTTTATAGAGATTGATCTTTAATGGCAAATATCGCAAAAAGAGAATTTGAGGCTCTTCACATTTCTGGGAGCAACTATATATCGTGGAGCCTTTGATATCAAGCTCTCATTTGAAATGCAAGGAATCTGGGCAAAACTATTGAGGCCAATAAGGATGAACCTAATGATAATAAGGTGAAAGCCTTAATATTTATAAAGCATTATATTGATGATGGCCTGAAGAATGAATATTTGACCATTAAGGATCCACAGGAATTGTGGTTATCCCTAAAAAAACGATTTTGAACATCTCAAAATGGTCTACTTTGCCCAAAACACGTAATGATTGGTCAAGTCTCAGATTCTAAGACTTTAAAAGGGTGCAAGAATATAATTCCGAGCTATTTAAAATTGTGTCAGTGCTACGTCTCTGTGGAGAAACAGTGATGGAAGATATGATGCTCGAGAAAACATTTACAACATTTCATGCACGAAATGTTATATTACAACAACAATATAATGAAAAGAATTTCACAAAATTTTCTATGAATTAATTTCTTGTCTCCTTGTGGTGGAGCAAAACAATGAACTGTTGATGTGGAATCATCAATCTCGACCATCTGAATCAGCACCACTACCAGAAATTAATTTTGGGCAAAAAAGATAGCGTGGTCGCGGTACCGGATTTAAAAACCGTGGTGGACGAGGATATTATAGTGGTCGAGAACGACGCTGTCGTGATGGGGGCAAAATAATATTGGACCACAGCGATAGCAAAATTGATGTACATCAACAAAAGCAACAAAACCACAATATGGGAGTCAGAGACAAAAAGGAATACCTGTATTGTTGTGGCCTGGAAGGTCATTGGTCCAGAATTTGTAGGACCCCTAAACATTTTGTTTATTTATACCAAGAATCACTCAAAAATAAGAAAGGTAAGGATGTTGAGATAAATTTTGCTGGCAACCCCACAGTTAATCCTATTGAGAATTATTCTACAAATAATAGAAATGTAACTGAAAATACATATTTAGATGTGTCAGATTTTCTTATAGACTAATTTGTAATATATCTTTATATTATGTTTTATTAAAATTATGTTTTTTGTTTTGTTTTGTTAGAAATATGGCTGATGATGAATGCATTATTGATTGCGGGACAATGCATACTATTTTGATAAGAAAAATATATTTTATATCATTATCAATAAGAAAGGCATGTATAGCCACAATAGAGGGTCATCAAACCTGATTGAAGATTCTGGAAAAGCAGCATTGATGTTACCAAATGGGACATCCTTGTAGATGAAAAATGCTCTCTATTCTCCTAAGTCTAAGAGGAACCTTCTAAGCTTTAAAGATATACGTTTCAATGAATATCATTTAGGCACGGTTAATAAGGAAGGAAAAGAATATCTTCATATTACACGAATTATTTCATACCAAAAACATGTACTTGAAAGTTTTCCCTATATATCTTCAGAATTATATTTTACACGTATCAATGTGATGGAATCACATACGGTATTAACCCGAAAGGTTAAAGACCCAGAGATATTTAAAATATGGCATAAAAGACTTGGACATCCGGGTGCTATTATGTTGTGCCGGATTATTACTAGTTCTCATGGACACCCACTGAATGATTATAAAATCCTAACAAATAATGAATATGCATGTTCAACATGCTCAATGGGAAAGCTAATAACCAAACCTTCAACAACTAAAGTGACTGGTGAATCTCCTAAATTTTTAGAAAGAATACAAGGAGATATATGTGGACCAATATATCCATCATGCGGACTATTTAGGTATTTTATGGTTTTATTTGATGCATCGATTAGATGGTCCCATGTTTCACTTTTGTCTACATGGAATGTAGCCTTTGCAAGACTATTGGCACAAATTATCAGGCTTAAAACACAATTTCCAGATTATCCCATAAAGACAATTCGTCTTGATAATGCTGGTGAATTTTTATCAAAATCATTTTATAATTATTGTATCGCAGTTGGAATACATGTTGAGCATACATTAGCTCATGTACATACCCAAAATGGGTTAGCAGAGTCATTAATTAAAAGACTCCAGATTATTGCTCGTCCAATGTTATTAAGGATAAAATTACCTACAAGTGTATGGGGTCATGCTATTTTGCATGTTGCAGCTTTAATACGGATTCGACCAACTGCATGTAATTCATATTCACCACACCAACTTGTTGTGGGTAAAGAATATGATATTTCACATATGAGAATATTTGGTTGTGTACTATATGTGCCAATAGCACCACCAAATCGTACAAAAATAAATCCACAACGCAGACTTGGTATGTATGTTGGTTACGATTCTCCTTCAATTATACGATATTTAGAGCCATTAACAGGAGATGTATTTACTGCAAAATTTGCATATTGCCATTTTGATGAATCAATGTTTCCTTCATTAGGGGGAGAAATGATTACTCAAAACAAGCGAAAAGAAATTGATTGGAATGCATCACGATTACATACATATGATCCTCGCACCAATGAATGTGAACTTGAAGTTCAAAGGATCATTAAATTACAAAATATTGTAAATGAATACCTGATGCGTTCACTGATATTAAAATGGTAACGAAATCATATATACCAGTTGTCAATACTCCTGCAAGAATTAAGATTCCTAAGACTCTATTGAAAGAAAATCAAGTAGAAAATAAACGACGATAAAAACGTGGAAAACTAATTGGAGCCAAAGATTCAACTCTTAGAAAAAGGAAGCAGAAAAATAAAGAAAGGGATCTCCCATGTAAAAAGAGAGAGACAATTATAAAACCCTCAGAACAAGTTAATGAAGAATCAACGGTGAATGATATTTCTGAAAATATTGAAAATTCAATTTGCTATGTAGATGATGGTCAAAGAATGAATCGGCATGAGACCAAAATAAATGATATATTCATCTAAAATGTTGCTACAGATATAAAATAAATACTGATAATGATCCAGGCCCACGATCTATTGATGAATGTCGACAAAGAAATGATTGGCCAAAATGGAAAGAAACTATCTAGGCTGAGCTAAATTCCCTATTAAAACGTGAGGTATTTGGGCCGATAGTGCCAACACCAGAAGGGATAAAACCAGTCGGTTATACATGGGTGTTCGTGAGAAAAAGAAATAAAAATAATGAAATTATGAGATACAAAGCAAGTATGGTTGCTCAAGGTTTTCTCAAATGCCTGGTATTGATTATGAAGAAACATATTCTCCTGTAATTGATGGAATTACTTTTCCATTTTTAATTGCCATGGTAGCAAGTAATAAATTAGATATGTAGTTGATGGATGTTGTCACATAATATCTGTATGGATTACTTGAAAATGACATATATATGAAAATCCATAAAGGATACACAATAACATACATTATAAATCATCATCATTTATATTCTATTAAATTACAGAGATCTCTCTATGGATTAAAACAATCTGGACGGATGTGGTATAACCGTCACAGTGAATATCTTATAAAAGAAATGTACCAAAATAATTGTATATGTCCATGTGTGTTTATTAAAAGTTATACTAATGGTTTTGTTGTGATAGCTGTATATGTGGATGATTTAAATCTTGTAGGCACTCCTTCTAAAATTGCTATTGCAGTATCATATTTGAGGAAGGAATTTGAAATGAAAGATTTAGGAAAGACCAAATTTTGTCTTGCCATACAAATCGAGCACTTACCCTCGGGAATATTTGTGCATCAATCAACCTATACAGAAAAGGTGCTAAAGAGATTCAATATGGAGAATGCTTATCCACTGAGTACACCAATGGTTGTCTGGACACTTGATATACAAAAATATCCATTTCGTCCACCTAAAGAAGGAGAGATCATTCTTGGTCCAGAAACTCCATATCTAAGTGCAATTGGTGCATTAATATACCTTGCAAATAATACAATGATATAGCTTTTGTAGTAAATTTTCTAGCAAGATACAGCTCTATACCGACACGAAGACATTGGAAAGGAGTAAAAGATGTGCTGCATTATTTACGAGGAACTACAGATCTGAGCTTATTTTATTCACAAGAATCTTCATCAAACCTCACAGGCTTTGTTGATGCTGGGTATCTGTCTGATCCTCAAAAAGGGCGATCTCAAACTGGATATGTATTTTCTTATAATAGTACAGCTATCTCATGGTGTTCTACAAAACAAACTCTTACAGCTACTTCATCAAATCATGCTGAAATTCTAGCTCTACATGAAGCAAGTCCAGAATGCCAGTAGTTGCGATCCATGATTGGTCATATATAGTCATCATGCAAATTACCAACTGCTACAACAAAATGCTACAGTAATTTAGACAATAGTGCTTGTATTTCTTAGATACAAAGGAGGTTATATTAAAGGTGATAAAACGAAGCATATATCATCAAAATTTTTCTATACTCATGACCTCCAAAAAAAAAGCATTATAGAAGTTCAAAAGATTCAATCTAATGATAATCAAGCAGATCTATTCACAAAATCACTTCCCAAGTGCATTTACCAAAGACTTATACATAAAATCGGGATGAGAAGACTCAATGATGTAAGTACTCCCGAAATAAATTAAAGTTATTTATTTGAGGGGGAGACTGTAGTTTTTTTTCCCTTTGCAGCGGTTTTTATCCCAATGGGTTTTTCGAGACAAGGTTTTTAATGATGCAGTGACTCTCAAAACACAAAGGATACTATACTCTTTTCCCTTGTTTGGGTTTTTATCCCACTGGGTTTTTTCTAGCAAGGTTTAATTTTAACGAGACATATCCTTTAGTCGTAAACATCCAAGGGGGAGTGTTATGAATATTATAAATAATGGATGTCTATTGTAGCAGCGACTTACTGCAGCAGGAGCAACACTGTAGCAGGCGACTTACTGTAGTAGCCGCACATGTGGTATTGTAGCAATCACCAGTATTATTACTATTCCACCTTCCAGGGTATTTTGAACCGTCATATCGAATCAATCCTGATCGTTCATTTAACCCTTGTAAGCCTATAAATACCCCCTCCATTTATGTATTTTGAGTGTATGAAGAAGAAAGATAAGAAGCAAGTAAAGAAGGCTCGGTGTAATTGACGGTGATCGGTATAATTTCTTTTCTTTTCTTTTTATATTTTTTTCTTTATTTATTTTCGATTCATGAAAATTTACATATAAATTTATATTGAAGATGAATTACTTGTTGATTATACAATAGTGCTATTTTTTTTTTTTATGTCGGTTGATGGGAAAATTTTCATAGTATTTAAATTTTTGAATGGCTTATATTATATTCATTTTCAAAGCTTGTAGAAGAGGCACGTCTACGATTATTCAAGCCCGATTGGGGCCCACTGGACCCGGCTCCGTCCCTCACGCTTTTATTGTTTTTCAAATGTCTTATTATTATTATTATTATTATTATTATTAGTGGAAATTGCCAAAAACCCTTTAAGCTTTAGAAATCGCTAAAAACACCCCGTTAGTTTTGAATCCCCAAAACCCCTCCTTTTAAAGTCTATGTTTTTTTCAAACCCCCAAACCCCCGTAGAACGGATGTAACGGAGTGAGTTTCAAATTTTTGGACGTAAAAATGCCCTTGCATGGGGAGTCGTGGTCGCAGCCCTATCTCATGGGCGATTTGAGAGGAAGCTGGGGGTTTTCCGTAGGGTAACCCCGAGAGACCTAATTTATCGGAGCCGCTTAATCGCTTTTTCTCAACTCACGCCTTCGCCTTTTCCATTTCCAGCTCGCCTCCGGGTTGTCTCTACCGGCAAGCCTCCAGAATTGCCATTTCATCGCCTTTTCCCTTTCCACCCGAGATCTCAAGCGAGAAGTCCCCCGCCAGAACTAGTCTGGGCATTTCATCAGCTTGCAATCTAAGGTATCGAGTATGGTTTTACGTTAACCTGCTCAGCTACAAAGAAAGATTTTTTTCGCTTTTTGTTTTGTGCTCCCTGCTTTTTGTCGAAGATATCAAGTCTCAGTAGGGGATTTCTACCGGGGTTTTGTTAGTCTCGCAGGAGATTTCTCAGTTAGGGTTTTGTTTTGTTTTGCGATTTTCAGATGTGATACACTATCGAAATAGTTTTTTTCGATTGTTATGATTTGGTAATATTTATAATGTACATTTCCCGCTTCGCTTGACATGGTTGCAGCTTTTACAAATGAGGTCTGACGCTTTAAGAAATGAGATGTTACGCTTAACATTTGTTGCTCTCGCTTTAAGTATTCCCTGCCTCTATTTAACAAAATGGGTCTCTGCTTAACATTTTATATCTCTGCTTAATAACCGAGAGTTTACCGCTTAAAAACCTTATATTAACGCTTAAACTTTTGTCAATACCGCAGGGCTTGTGATTACGGCGGTCAACCTAGTTAATGGGCGCTTATTCGACACCGGCCAGTGAGACCTTAATCGAATCGAAAGTTACCACGACCGACACCTGGGAGATTATTCAAGGACACCGCTTACAGGGCTGCTCATCGAGCTCGAAGCCATATACCAAGAGAGGGCCCTTCTTGATTCTTCTTTGCAAAGGCATGATGGTCGCACTCAATAAATTCGTGGATCGGGAAAGCTCGCCGAAGCTTTCAGACCCTCAAGATGTGGCTCCTCGCTCGGTCTCAGCATGCACGGGACGACGCAGCCGTCTTCTCGTAAGAAGAAAACCAGTCGGCGTCAAGGCCTGTAGATCTCATCAAAGACCCACGAGACACGTAGACTCCATCAAGAGCACTCGCGCAACTTGTTCGACGTAGGGGAGAAGAAGATAATTTTGTCAAACTCGACGGTGTACTTTCACTGGGGACAGCCCTCTTCCCAAATACATCATGCTCTGCTCGAATCGGATCGCTGATTACGCCGATGATCTACCGTACCATGGGGCGATACGCATGGGCGCAGCGACGATTTAGTGCGGCTTATGGAGGATATTCCACAAGCTCCGCCCGAAAGTGCAAGATAGATGCGCCGGAAGAAGATCAACACAGGTACATTAAGGGTCGCTTTGGCCGCGCTTAACGCCCGGTTTTTACGAAATGATCGAACGGGAAGAAAGTCCGCTTCTAGCAAGATCCCAAGGATGCCGCTATACAGCGAAAGTACTTACCCGAAGCAAGCTGACTAGAGAAACGAGCTTGTCATCGCCGATGGAAAAGAGGTAATAAATCATGGACAATGTCTAACATAAGTCTTTAATGTTTAAACATTGTTTTTAGCGTTTAACTTTAGTATTTACCGCTTAACTATTATTAATAACCGCTTAAATATTCTGCTCTCCGCTTAATTATATTCTATAACGCTTAAATATATAGTCTCGAGATCGGGTTCCGACGAACGTCAAGAAGAAATATTTGTCTAGCGCCAACCGACCCGATGACGCTCATCGCTCCCAACCACTCAGCTCAAGGCGAGGACGAGAGTGTACTTATCGCAGCGCTACCGGACGCCTGCTCTCCTACTTCCACCCCACCACGCAGACGATTCCTCGACGAGAAGCCCTCCCTCACCCCTACAGATCGCAACAACCCTCCTACCACGACAACGATGGGCCCCTCGACTCACGGCAGTTTCTCCGACTGGTAGCACCCACCGTGACATAGGGTAAGACGTCACCAAGAATCTCTTACGCAGCACGCCAGATATTGACGATCGAAGTTTCTGGCTGTCGTCGTGGAGGTGCCTGAAGGACGTTTCAGCAAATCGCTACAAGGCCATCCCTCGAAGAACCGAGCACCCGGGATCGAACGAGGCGCCGGAATTTCGACTTTGACGACGACATCATCGGGAAGGTCATTCCAAGGCGCCACATTCAAGAGAGACTTGCGAAAAAGAGGAGAATAATATCGCCTCGTCTCCACCGCCGGGCCGACGACTGAAACAATAGCAACACCATCGGCTACCGACGGTCATATCGAGTCCTGCCGTCCGCTGACGATACATGGCTACGACGGCGAGGACATCAGACGATGGCGGTGCCGCTGGCTCGAGAAGCGTCGCTGACTCTTCTCGATGAAACTCGCCGACCCTTTGCGGAACCGGCCGCCGAGATTGCGGATCAAAGATGGACACAATCCTCAAGGTCAAGAACAAGCTGAGTGCTGCCTCCCAACGATGCTGGCTACGGGCCACTGCCGAGAAGATCGCCGATCCGGCCGCTGCGGGTCAGGGCCGACAAGATCACACTGCAAGGTGACACAATCCCACCACAACAAGAACCATGTAAGGAAGCGTCATAGCGTTGACGTCGCCGCCGTCCTCAAGATCGGGCTGCATTAATAATCCCACAAACAAGAACAACAACGAAGTTGACGCTGGTGCTCGCAGCTGATGCCGTCGCCATCGCCCCGCATCGGCGGCGAAGAGATGAAATCACGAAGACCCCGACCGAAAGCAACGAGAGATGATCAAGGCCAATCAAAAATCGACCGCATTTGCCCGAAAGCTTTTATTCCAAGAAGAAGAAATGGGTCGGGCTCCGAGTCGTTTTAATAAATACGACAGAGTCGACGAGGATCTTCCTCAACCGCCTACGGATTCGGTAAGGTAACGCTTTTTATGATATTGTTTAAAAGAGTTTCTTATAGTGTTTAACTATTACCTAATAGTGTTTAATACAATTATGTTATCATTTAAGTTTTCGCTTTACCGCTTAATTATATATAATATCATGCAATAACTGACAATATCATTTAAATATTTACAATACTTGGGCCTTCTAATATCTCGTTATCAAGCATAACTCGAAGACTCGTCGCAGGAAGAACGACGCCGCCGCCACCTCACGCGCCGAAAGTTAGTGGCATCACGCCAGGGAAGGAGACGGTCACCGATGATGCTGATGGACGCCAGACGCATAATACAAAAGTCGCCGAAAGCAAAAGAGCTATATCCTTACAAGAAGTCATGCCCATCATCACATGGCCATACCGCTTATGCCAGCGAGCGACGACGACACACGGTTGCCACCATGGCGAGGATCGGAAGGCCGTGCAAGCGCAACTCCGCATGAAGTTCAAATTGTCATCCTCCGATAATCGCCACACGGCCACCTACATGCCGCCGTCTCGACAACGAGCAAACAAGTTAATACAGTATTATTCTTCGCAGTCCGTGTGACTTTATAAGGACGCTGGCTGACATGGTAAGTTCTTTAATTACGTCCGACTAATCTCTCACGGAGACTTTAACCTCGAGCTCTAATCTCGACTCAGACATCTCTTCGGACGCTGGAATCTATTCTACCTTTTGCTGCCGATAGCATGGAGCTAGCGAGTCGGGCGACTGCAAGAAAGTTACCCGCCAGCAAGACGCATACGTAAACCCCACGCCTAAAAACAAGGAAGCGCACGATCGCTACCGCCCACGCCATGCGCAGCGGTTTCATCGAAAGCACCATTACGTGCGCGAGAAGTTACGGCCACGCAGCATGTATCGCCTCACCCAGACTACTGGGATGCTACTCCGCGATGCTTTTAAGGAGGAGGGCGTACCGCGCCCATCTGCATAGACAAAGGCCACAAGCGGTTAAATTGCTTTTCGAATGGAATACGCCTTCAGAGTATCCGACCCGCCAATTTTGTTTTCAAATGTAAATCGACAAATTCAATTCATTGTTTTCGTGTTCAAGAACACGACTTGTATATCTTAATGTAAATTTTTGTTTGTTTTCGAATCAGTAAAGCGGTTAAATTCCATCTGGGTTTTATTTCATTGTTTAATTTACGCTCACTGATTGTGTACATTTCACTTTCATTGTTTAAATATAGTATATATCGCTTAAACATCGCTTTAAATATTTCAAATTACGTGCACCCGCTTAAAATAACACTTTCTCTGCTTAAATGAACGCACTTATTGCTTTAACTAAATATGGAAAGTCAGCTTCATCAATACACAATTCAATTCATTGTTTGTTTTCTGCAAGGAACTCAACTTGTATATCTCAATGTAAATTTTGTTTTGTTTTCAATTGTAGGCAAGGTGTTAAATTTCATTCGACTTTCATTTCATTGTTTAATTTACGTCAGAGGTTGTGTACATTTCCGCTTCATTGTTTAAAATATACCATATATCGTTTAAAACATCGCCTGAAATATTTCAAATTACTGGCAGATCCGCTTTAAAATAACAACGCCTCCGTGCAAATATCATTCAATTGCTATAAATACACAATGTTTCCCTGTCATCGCTTGGCTTTATTAACAACGCTTAGTGGCGATGGCGCATAGCAAGATCGCTGGATCATGACCGGATCCTCGGCGTGACCGCAATGTAACTCAGTGGACATCAAACGCCATGGACTCGATCCTTTTTCGCCTGCGCACCAGCCGCCTTCTAGTCATAGCAGGTCGCAAACGTGCTCACGATTTCGGGCCTCGAAGGCCTCGCTATCGCCGTACATGGGAATATAGCTTCATTGTACGCCAGCTTGTAATTGTCGACGCTGAAGTACCCGCTCATAAATCGCATGTACGCTAGCGCTCGCTCTGCATATTCTGGCCGCGCAAAGCACGTTTGCAAGGATACCATAAACTTCGCCACCTTCGACACGACAAGTTCCGATGGCGTAGATCCACGGAGTCGCTGCATCGTCAATCACTTCAGTACGATCATCGACACAACGACCAACACGTAAGATTTCGACTCATCCTCAACAATGATCTCTAACTCCGAACGATGTCTGCGTCATAAGTAGGTCTCCCATTTCGCTCGCTTGCCACGCGTATACATAACATGCGCATCAACTCAACCCGCAAATAAGGTTAAACAAAGACATGATGGTTAAATAATTCACAACATGTTTAAACATTATTGTAATTAAATAAACGAAATGATTAATATTTAAAGTCAGAAAAGTGTAATTAAACAAAGATTGAGAATGTTTAAAGGGTAATACTAAATGTTAAGTGTAAATCAACATTCTGCAGACTCTTTCATGGAGTCGACCATTTTCGCCACACGGTAGAATGACGATAGCTTCCTTGATCCAAGCATCGAACGACTCGACGACGCTCGAATACATCTCACCCCAACGATCACCTCCCGAACAGAGCAATCTCGACCAATGTGCCATATCCGACGTATAATCAACCAAGATATGAGTCAGCTGAGCATGGCTACTGCAGCTCATCTACACGAGATTATCGAAATCTTTAGCCGTGGATGCCCGCGAATCGCTAGGCATATAGACCAAGACTCACTCCCTCAACGCCTTCCCCAAGTCCGACATCTGGCTTTTCATAAAATCGCCTCCAAACTGTCGAAGCATGACGCACGCGCTAAGAAGGAAGTACTCTCGCAATCATACCACAAGGCCCTCGACTCGTCTCGACACGAAGCGTAATTATCTCAGCTGATAATCTCCACCCTCGTGATAAGGCATCGCCCAACTTAGATAGCTTAACCAAGTCCAATCTGCACTCGGGTCTCAGTTGCTCGACTATACCGAAGGCGACGCGGAAAAACCATCGTTACTATCTTTCCTCGCTGGGCACCCAAAGAGTGTACCCGATATTTTCCAAGGAGGCCGGGTACCATCGAGAAAAGCAGCAGTGCCCGCAAGCCCTCGAATCCCACAATACACGCACAGAAAAGAATGCACGCTTAAAACGATCACCGCCTCTCTCCACGATCGCAACGCCGCCGGATTCTGCCTCACATTTTTATCCACATACCAGCAAACATCATAGCTGGAGATGTCACCGCCACGAGGACCACCCGGCATGCTCTTTTCCCAACCAAGCCTGCTAGTATGGTATGTGGACACCATGTTCGCAACATGTCCTTCCGAACGTCGATGGCCTCAGACAAGGGACTGTCCTCGAGCTTCCGAATCACCTCGAGCGCTAACCCATCGACGCTTTCGATGCGACGCCGAACCTACGCCACCACCGCAAGTGTGTGCCGGGTTGATTGCTCTTGATTCCGAAAAGTATTTTTGTTACTACTCTTTTGATGCATGACGCTCGAACCGACAACCATCGGCAGTCAAGCATTCCACAAATCACCCGACGTTTTTCGCTCTTGCGAATTTGAAGTCAAAATTCTCTTTTGATCAGACGATTTCAAGTACATCCTCGAAAATGTTCGACACTCGCCAAAACGTCGACCAATATCCAACGACAACACTTCAGTAATGATCCGACGAGGAAGTAAGACATCCCACACCGTCGTGGTCCCCAGGGGACGAATGGGAGCACCTCGCGTAATCCCACCCTCGCCAACACTTCCACCAAAATGAAAAGATCAATATGTTAAGCTTTTGAGAATATAATGTTTAAGCGATAATGTACTAAATAGTTAAACGTTAAATTAAATACTTAAACAATTAACTAATAACGTAAAAGGACTAGTGACAATATGTTAACCAAATGACTTTTGACATATTTAAACAATAAATCTAATTCCCTGCATAACCTGAAATAATTAAAAGAAAAAGGAACTCTACAAATCTGAGTAAAACCCTCGCTTTTCATTAGGATCAGCGAATGAGCACATTTTCCGTCTCTACCTATCACAAGATCAACTACAGACCATTTTGAAGATGGAGTGGACGTGACATCCGATGGAAGTCAACATCGCTTTCTATCGGGGTAAACCGCTTTTATATCCATCTCTGTGTGATGAACTTAACCCCGATAAGAGAAACTGAGACCCCATCACTATATCTCACTAACACCATCCCCAAGAAGTTCGAGCCGTGAATATTAGTACTCTTCCCTCCCCGTCGAATCTAGCAATACCACAAAAACTCTCCATAATATATCGGTCGAAACCAAATCGTATACAAACCTAATGAAATGAAGAACAAAACGAAGACGACGTAAGAAGAAGTAGAAGATGTAAAGAACAAATGTAGCAGTCGAATCGCAAAACAAAAATGCACAGTCAGTATGCACAGAGGGATTAGACGCGGATGTCGATCGGGCGTATTTTTCCCTCCATCCCTAAAGGGCAAAGAGCGAAATATATGTCATCGTCAGTGAGGGAAGACATGTCTGTCCGATCGTCGAATGAAAGTTCTCAACTCAACATGAGTCTCCGTAGAAACGTCTAGCTTTTTATGTTTAAACGATACATATAGTGTTTAAAATAACGGTTAATCTGCTTTTAACTCAAAAGTCTATATCATGTAAATAATATGCTATCGCTTTAAATCAATGCTTTACTCGACATCGGCCGCTAGATGGGTACCTCCCGGGTCACCGCTTAAACATATTTACGTATTTTCTTAAACACCGTTGCATTATCATTAAAGAGTAACTCGAAAGTATTGTTTAACTTTTTCTATTGCTTACAATGACGCTGTTTCCCACATTGTTTTTTACTAGGTCTCTGCTTTAAATTTCGTAGTTCACAACAACACGATTGCTTTCGCTTTTATTTATAAAAGATTTACTAACATTTACAACATTTACAAAGATTTACAACATTTACAACATTTACAACGTCCTCGCCTGGACTTTCGACACTCACGACTGACCCTCGTGATAACGTGAAAACAAGTGTCTGACATTCGAATGCTCCACGGCCGCGATAACAAGCGCGATCAACTCGAACCGCAGAAACGCACAACATTAAAAAGGTTAAACAACACACATTCACGAAAACGACTATTAATCAAACGTGTCATGGTAGGACTTAAACGCATCGATCCCGGGAGTAGTTAAACACGTAACGTAATAACTAGAGTACAATCGACGCCATTTTCTTTAACGCAATGAAAGTCTCAAGTGGTAAACGTCAAATCTGGCCCTTTTAAAGGATGTTTCACGATCTCCTCCTACAGAGAATCTCCGCAATCACGCACACGTGAAAACTTTTCTTTTCATACCTAGTCGAAACGCTCTCTTAATTGCTTTCCCGCCATCCACCGCCGGAGAATCCGATTCGTGCACCATTGAGAGGACTCTGACTCAGGTGAAAAAGATAGTTTAACTAGTTCGTGTGATTACGGCTAATCGATTCTCAAGATAAGGAAGAAGGCTCACGTAAACATCCTTTCGAGATAGAGCCATTGGTCCGCTGGAAGAGGAGGAAGAGGGAGGAGGAGGAGGAGGATGATGAGGACGACGAGGAGTGGTCGTCCACGCGAGGGTTCTTCCGGTTATTTACGTTGCCGAAGTCCACACAGGCTGACTCTTCGTGATCCGAAAAGTTAAACGACAATGTCGCCGATATCGATCGACGAGAACGAATCGCGTTCGAAATTTATATTACCGCGTATAAGAATTAATGCGCCATTAATTCTTACGCACGGATACCATAACCTCACGCACCGCTACGCGCACATGCCAACAATCGATCGATCAAACGAAAAGATCACCGCTTTACGCTAGAGACTTTCAGAATTTAAACGCTTACGAATAGTTATACACGTAAAGATAATGTTAAACCTGAGATCGGGAAGTATTAAAATCTGATATGACAATTATTAAAACATATTAGTAAAATATTTAAACGGATAATAGCAAATAGCTAAACATTATTTAAAATATACAAATAGATAACCATAAACGCAAAGAACTTTTACAAACGAAAACTGAACTCATCAGAATTTCATCTGTTTCTTCTCGCCGTAATACAACTTTACAACCATAAACGAGAAGGACGACAATGGTACATGCTGCCCGCCGATAAACTAAAATCGACTCATGACCTCATTTGAAGATGAAGTGCGACTCGACCAATCCGACTGGAAATCAATTTTACTTTTCCTGCTCGAGAAAACCGATTTATATATATCATGTATGAAAACGAGAGTAACAAATGTACGAATGTAACTCCTCGCATTTGCCTATCGTAAAACCAAGCAGAAGTCCCTCTCAAAAGGTCGACACTGATGTGATTTCAGCTTTCCTTTCCCACTCATTTTTCGTGGCCAAAATGGGATTTCAAGCACGTGACCCATTGAAGTGAACTAGTGAGTAGGAAGATTTAAACACTAACGACAAATTTGTCCTAGGTAAAAAGTAGTGAGGGGTTTTTGGGAAGTTTTTGAAAATTACTAGTGGGTGAACAAGAATTTTTCCCTTATTATTATTATTTCAAGCCTTTCAAGGAATTAATTATATATATACATATAAATGAAATCTAAGGAGTTTTTTGAAAAATTAAATAAGTCAAGGGTTTTATCAAAAACATGATCGTCAGCCCCTTCCAGTGTCTTTTTATAGGATTTAATAGGAGAGAAGAGAAGGATGATGCTGGGGGCGTCGTCGTTGCTGAACGGGCTTCGATCTCCATTGCCTTCAGCTCATAATTTGCGCAGCTTCGGCCGTGGGACTAAGCTCATGCTCCTCTCGCCACCGCTCAGCGCCTCCGCTTCATCCTCCACCAGCGATCAGTCCAAATCCAAGCCATGGTTGCTCGTAGGCCTTGGGAATCCTGGCAAGATGTATACCGGGACTCGCTATAATGTGAGATATTCTTATCTTCGGATTTGTGCTAGAAATATTAGAATCATTTAGTTGATTGCGCTCTTTCTGTTTTTCAAGAATTGGAAATTCAAGCATGAAATTATTTGGTGGGTTGAGTTGTATTAGGATTGTGAGAAGAGCATTAGTTCTGAACTCAAACAATGTTTTTTGTTAAATATATATATATATATAATTCTTCAATAATGTCTATTCCTATTGTTCTCTTTAGTCTTAGAAAGTTGCAATCTTTTAGATAATAATATCTAATTGACCTCTTTATCATGACAATTACGACTTAAATTTTAGAGAAATCCTTTGTCTACAACTCCCCACGTTGTGTTATTTTGGAATTTCTCGGTTAGAGATCTGGATGGATGGTTCTAGATATTTGTCTTCAGGATAAAAATATAGGCTTTAGGATGTTGGTAATAATGGGTTATGTTATTATGACAGTATTCCAGCGTTTCCATTTTAGAGTAGCTAACCTGTATACATTTTTCTTTCTATTGTTTCAATGGATATACTTCAGGTTGGTTTTGAGATGATAGATGCCATAGCTGAAGCTGAAGGGATATCTGTGAGCACCATACGCTTCAAAGCATTGTTTGAAAAAGGTCTTATCTTGCTTCTGCATTTGCTGTTTTTCTCTTGAGACTCCATTCAGAGTTGTAGGTGCTAGCACACCAAGATCTTATTTGAATGATATATTCTTTTTCCAACATTACTTTGGCCACACTAATTCTGATGGGAACAAAAAAGTTTTAGGTTTTAAAATGAAGTGTGTTGGCATGCTTGATTTCCACATTATTGATCATATAAACATAATAAACTACATATAGGTGTTTTTATATTAGCTTATTTGTAGAATTTGTTGTGCTTATTTCAGTGTAGGCTTCATTGGTGATGCCCCGTTATGCTTGCTAAACCACAAACTTTTATGAATGCAAGTGGTGAGTCTGTAGGAAGTCCCACATATCTTACTAAAA
>NC_052474.1:6521208-6593735 GCF_009730915.1 Dioscorea cayenensis subsp. rotundata | reverse complement strand
ATTATATTATATTATTCACAAAATAATTAGCGACTATATTTGTTTAAAAAATTGAGTCTGGTAGGGGAAAGTTGGTGAGATGTCTTAAAGATTTAGGGAGTGTTTGGTTCACAAGATTGGAGTGGGAGTGGGAGGGGAGTGAATCCAAGCTTTTGTTTGGATGATCATGAGTGGGAGTGAGAGGGGAGTGGATGAGGAGTGAGTGGGGAGTGAGTGGGGAGAGAGCAATCCCCCCCAAAATGGGGGGATTGCTCCACTCCTCCATCACTCCTTGGGGATAATGACTAATTTGTCCTTTTATTTAATAATTAAAATAATAATTTAATTTAGATAATAATTAATTAATTAATTTTAACAATAATTATTAATTAAATAATACTAATTTAATTAAATATAATAATTAAGTTGATAATTTAATAATAATTAATAATTAAAATGAAATAATAATAACTAATAATTATAGTTAAATATTTATTTATAATAATTAATTAATTATATTTCTTCATTACCTAATTATTTATTATAGTTAATTAATTAATAATTAATTATTTTAAAAAATATAATTAATTATCAATTTGATATAGTTATTTATTATAGTTAATTAATTACTAATGATATTAACAAAAAATTTGAAATATTTATTTATAACAATTAATTTATTTTTTTTCAATTTACATAATATTCATTTGAATAAATAGCATAAATGTCATCTTATCATATTTACTTTCTTTACTTTTTCTCATTCCCAATAAAGTACACTCTTCAATCTTTATCAACCAAGCACATTCTTCATTCTCACTCCTACTCCACTCCCTCTCATCTCACTCCTATTCCACTCCTCCCCCAATCCACTCCTGATAACCAAACAGACATATATATATATATATATATATACATACATATTAATGATATTTTCAACTTTTGACCTATTACCATCTATGAAGTGCCTTTTCATTATTATTATTATTATTATTATTATTATTATTATATAACATGGACCAATTACCTCCCACCCACACCGTTTCATTTCATTGATTTTAACAAAGCTATGATTTATCCATTTAAAAAAAAATAAATTCAATCCAGTTGAGACTTGAAAGTTTCCTCTCTTTTATTAACCGTAGAAGTAGACAGTCAAATTTAAAGCTCATCAAGGTTTGCAGTTATGCAAAACTCACTAACCATCCAACTAGTACAACTACAAGAGGATAGAAACAGAGGCAATTCATAGTGGCTCCTGAAGTGGTTCAGTTCTTGTTAAGCCATTGCCGGAACCAGTAAGCTGACATTTTTGGGTAACGCCGGAGGTTCTTGTAGTCTATGTACACCAGACCGAAACGTGATGTGTAGCCAGATTTCCATTCAAAGTTGTCAAGCAAAGACCAAGCAAAGTATCCAATCACATTGGCCCCATCATCAATTGCCTTCTTGAGTTCGGTAATGTAGCTTCTATAGTAGTTCAGTCTTGTTGTGTCATGCAACCCTACACGGAGAGTGACATTGCCTGGATCATCCATTCCTGCACTTATTCATGGCATTTTCAGTGAGTTAGAGATGATGATTTCTGTGTAGTTGAATGATCAATAAAACAGTTCGTTTCTCATTTTTATACCATTTTCAGATAAAATCACAGTTGGGTTGCCATAATGCTCCTTAACATATGTCACAGCTTTGTACATCCCCCAGGGAACAATATAAAGCCATTCAGAGTGTGCCTGCAAATTAGTTTGGTATTAGTTCAATCTAGACAATGGCTCATGCATAAGACCAACTAATAAATAATCTAATGTTAATAAGAAGAGTATTAATTATTACGTACCCTTGGTCCAATTGGCACACCATTGCGCTCATCTGCAAAATTCAGCAGAATTAAAAAAAAAAAAAAAATTAACAGAGTTTTATGCATGGATTTTAAAAATCTTATATTGGAGCTAAAGAACTAACAAGCAAATCCAGCATTCCAGTCTAACTGGTAGCGAACGGCGGTAGGCAGAGGAACTTGGGGAGCATACATATAGTAAGCTGTGTATTGGTTGATACCCACGTAGTCAGTGGAGCCTTTCACCATCTTGACTTCCTCTGGTGAGAACTTGGGAAGCCTCTCTTTTACAATCATCTGCATTGATTTTGGGTATTCACCATAGATGATGGGGTGAAGAAACCTGCACCAAACATCACCAGATAAAAATATATTTCTACAACTTTGTATAGCTAGATTCATAACTCAAAGTAGTGGAAATCACCATCCCAAGTGGAAGTCCCTTGATCTCTGAGCTGCTGCTTCATCAGCTTTGGAATCACTCAGCGGTTCATACCAAACAAAATCCAAAAGGATTCCAATTCTACCTTTCTGTTCAGCCTGCAAGAATCATACAGCAAGAATATAACTATTAGTCCCTCGTAGGATTTTTCTGAGACCATAAAAAGATTAATTTCAATCCATCATATAAACTCCACCATGCAAAATCTGAAACTTTCACAAGTAATGCAGCAAATACACCAAGTGCATATATTAATTCCAAATCCCAAGATCATGATCACAAGATAGCAAGTCCCCAGTGAGAAAGGAGGTTAATTTTTTATAAGAAATGTTCAGCTTATGTTAGCATTGTATCCAAATATCAATATAAAATTTGGGCTAAAAAAATTTAGCAACTTTACTTCTTTGATAATATACAACACTTAAAAATGAAACCAACCTGATACTTCTCACGGTATCTCTTAGCAGCGGCAGCATGAGACAGTATGAGATGATGGGCAACAATATATGGTTCTGTGGCAGAGTTGCCTCCTGCAGAACAATTTGTGCATCTTCCAGGGGCGAATTTACCATCATCATATCCAAGAGCTGCTACCACCCTTGGCTCATTAAATGTAAACCAATTCTTCACTCTATCTCCAAATGTTTTGAAACAGAAATCTGCGTAATTTGCAAAGTCCTCTCTATATGGAAAGAATATTCAATAAACGTAACGTTACACAAGGTAATAGAAACTAAAGCACGTGATATGATGGTATTTAAATGAAATAATACTAAAAAGCGCCCCTTTAGTTTGTTTTTGTTGATCTCTCATACCTTATTATACTCAGTCTAAAAAGTAGGAATATTTAACCGACAAGTGGAATTTATGTAGTGGTTGTGTTTCGGTTATCAATAAATTCTCTGTAGTTCAATGACAATAGTACCATCCATAAAACATATAATGGACAAGAAAAGAAGTGTGCTGTCACTGAGAGGGGCACAGAATAAGAATCAAAAACAAGAAAAAACAAACCATATAGAAAAGGACAAACAAACTTACACAACTTGGGGACTCAACAAGCCTTTATACTTCTCCTCAAGTGCTGCTGGGAGATCGTAGTGGTAGAGATTTGCATATGGAGTAATGCCTGGTGTTAACAATGAATAAAGTAGCATTTAGATATAAAACGGGTAAAAATTACTTTTGTAATTTCCAAATTTATAACCTTGCTTCAGCATGTAGCCTATCAATCTATTATAATAAGCAACCCCTTTTAGATTCACCTTCCCCACTCCATCTACAACAAAAGTCAAGTAAAACAAACTTAAATCTCATGTTGTTAAACTAAAAAGACCAGGTTATATTTAGCAAACATAGCTGGCTGATTACTTGGAAAGATCCTTGACCATGAGATTGAGAACCTATATGCATCAAAGTTCATCTCTTTCATGATGTTCACATCTTCCTGCCCATAAGAAAAAAAAAACAGTGATACAATCATTGCACATTGCACAAGATTACAGCGACTCAAAACAAAAAATGACAAAAAATAAAAAACAAGCCAGCAATGTCGGCAGGAAATCATGTGCCCATGTCTGTCTTTTCAAAAGTCAAGCCACCACCAACTTTTAGCATTTTTACAGACTATTTACTGAAAGATCTACACTTTTTATGCTATAAATATGCCAATCAAGATTAAAAAAAAAACATTTTTTTACCGCAAATAATGCATACTTTCATTATTGAACCATCAACCATATCTATTAAAAAAGAAAAAGGTCACACAGTAATATCGAACAACCAAAATGCCCTAAAATCAGAAACCAAACTCTCCCTCTCTCACCTAAATTCAAAATAATAATGATAATAATAATAATAATAAATCCAATTAAATCCAAACTTAAAAAAAAAACATGCCAAACCTTGTAGCGATGGTACTCGTCGACAGAAACGTCGGCAGTAGCATTATTAGCGATTTCCCCTATTAATTTTTCCAAAAAAAAAAGATCAGAGAATTCAAACAAAACAAGCAATCAAGCAACCAAACTCCAAAATAACCTCAAAAGAAACAAGAATTTGGTTTGCTGGCGAAGAATGAGGGTTAGCTAGATTGTTCGCACCTGGGATGTGAACAAACTTATCCCAGATACTGGGGCCACGACCGTCCTTCCGAGCCATGCCCTCCACCTGGTACGCCGACGCCGCTGTCCCAAAGACATAACCTTTCGGGAATGCTCCACGGCTCAGTATGCCGGTGTCGTAGCGCCTACCCCGGCCATGCTCGGCAGAGCTACCGCAGACGAAGAGGAGGAGCAGAAGGAGGATAAATAGATGAAAATGGAGACCCATTCCAAAGGCTGTAGTGCTGTACTCGGTACTAGTAACTCACTGAGTGAGTGAGCGAGTGAGTGAGAAAGAGAGGGAGGGTAGGGTTTATATATAGGTGAGAAGATAGTGTATAGAGTGACTGAGTGGTGGGCCCATGTATTTATTATTATTTTATTTGTTTATCTGTTAACTTATTGCGCTTTTTTTGTTTTTTTGTTTTTTGTAACCGTTCACGTTAACGAAGCGACGAGCTTTCGGTGGTATTTGGCAATTTTACAACATTCCTATCTATATTCTTTTTAATAATTAATTTTATTTATTTATTTATTTTTAATTATATTGTGAAATCAATAACTGCAACATAGTTATTATATCTGTGTTTGTGTACAATTCTGAACTTATGTTTTTTGATTAAGTGAGACCACATTTACGTCAAACTTCGGTTGGATATTCATTGAAAATTTTTATCAAGAAAAAGGAAATGCCAAAATGGAAATTAAAGTGGTCAAGAAAGCTGAGCTGGTGCAATGGCAAAAATTTATTTTTTTTTAAAAAAAGATTGGTTGTTGAAATGCTTTGCGGCCATTATTGTCCTCGCAGTTAAAGAAGACCTGAAATCTGTTATATTATGGGAAGTTGTGCACCATTGTAAAGTGTTGCCACTGAGACTGAGATATCCATAATGTCATCCTTGAATTGCATGGATAAGAGAGCATTGAACATTCAACTCATACGTTGTTGATAAGCATCAACAAAATCTCTCTTATATTTTCTTCTTAATCAATCCTTTTCTCCATTATCCTAAGCAATGTTCAATCAGTGAAATATCCAGCACATAAAGACAAAAAGGATTAGCAAGAACCACAAGTTTCATGTTGACATAATTTGCATAAAATGATGAAAAGGATCCTATGACTTTAACTGTTTGAGTACTCGTGCAAGCAAAATTCCAATAGAGAAGTAAGCTTTTTCAACAAGAACTTGGTCCCAAGGATAATTGACCAGTAGAAAATCTTATCCATAAATTGATGTTTGTCATCCAATGGTCCCCCCTGCATAATTTGTACAAGTCCGAAGACTAACAATAAATAGAGAACATTTACTGAGTTTTTGTGGAAATTTGCAAACAATGGGATTGGAAATCCAAAGGATTTAATACAAACACACACACTAACCTTTCAAGTAGTTCATTAATAGCCACACCTAAATAGCAAAAATTACAGAATGGAAGCAGAGATGCAAACAGCTTATTAGTTTGAAAACTTTAAAACAAAAGTAAAAAAGAAAAAAACACTCATTGCTGGAGTAATCTCCACACACGCACGCATGCGTCCTCCCCTGAACTAATGATACTGTTCTCATCGCAGAATGCTAGTCCATAAACTCCTCCGAGGTGTGCTCCTTTGATGGTTATCCGATTTGATGCTGGCTTGTCTACATCATAAATGATCACGCATGTGTCTAGAGATCCAGTAGCAACCATGCGGCCATCGGGAGACCATGCTAGACAGTTGATACGGGCAGAGTGGTAGAGCATGTTCTTTAATTTGACCTGTTCATATGATGTTGTTAAGTTAGAGATTCTCAAGAGATTTGACAAAAAAGAGAAACAACATGCATGAAGATAAAGCAAAGTAAATATTATCTGCAAAAGAGAGACAAAAACAAAATACAAACATAAAAACATGGCAAATGGGGTAGTCAGTCCATGTAGTTAGTTGCATTACACTATTTGGATTGCAAGAGAAGTAATATATTCTTATCTCAATGATCATATGCTTAAGATGACGGCTTTTCCATCAAAACAGATGAGAACACTAGATTTAACTTGCAAATGTTAACTGACATAAAGCACAATCGTAGAAGATCAATCTAGATTAATAACTGCATTTACATGTGCATAGAATAGAAGTTTGGCATACTCTGATGATCACAAGTCATTATCAAGTTTGATAAATCAATTGACCTACGAAATGTAGCCAACCTCAAAATGGTTATTCAGAAAATTAAATTGGTGATATTATGATAGCATGACAATGGAAAACAAATAAAGTCAATTTAGAATTTAGACATTAGAAGGGCTCAGTGATGTTAGATGTGAAATACATGCCGTTAAGCTAAAAATGTAAAAATGTTAAAAACAATAAGGCCATGATAATACCTCACGTGTCATGCGGTCCCATACCACAGCTTCCCGATTGGCATCAGCTGAAGCAAACATGGAAGCGTCAGAAGAATAGCGTATAACAGTAATTGCACCTCGATGCTTCTCAAGCACTGATTCCTCAGTCAGAACATCTTCCGCAATGCTATATATATGCAACTTTCCATCTTGACCACCCACAATGGCCTCAGCTCCATCAGGAGAAATTGTTGATGCAGTCACAACATATGTAACTTTAATGCTTGATGCTAGTTTTGAACCACGTAGAATGGCAAGTCCAGAGTCAGTTGAAACCAAAGCAACTTCAGGAAATTTAACTGCAAGGCTTAAATCTTTCGGCTGAGAACCAACATCAACATGTACAGCTTCTCCACATTTATCTCCATTTAATGGAATTCTCCATACCTCATCATAACAAGAACTTTCAATCAGAAAAACATAAGTCTTAAGGAAAAAAATGAATTTTTTCCTAGATATTTAAATCATATAATTTCAATTTATAAAGATTGAGATCTCTAGCCATGTTTCATAACACTAGACAATGACCAGGTGGTCACATTCATGGGCAGTTTAATTGCACGCAGGTTCCAAATTTTAAACCGTGAGGCATGATGGATTGCATGGAGAATTGAGGATAACTTTACTGGTGTGGTGATGAGCGTTGCCATCAACCTAGCCAAGGAGAGATTCAGGAAGGAAGCCTTAATGCCAGGGTGAACACGCCAATTGCAGACAGAGCATTCATGCAAAAGAACACGGTAGCTGGTATTGGTGTCATAATTTTCCAAGGGGAAAAAGCAAATAATTTGCATCTACTCTGATGAGAGCAGAACCTTCCCTGCACCTAAAGACTAAGGCAGTTGCAATGACAGTTCAAACCAAACAAAGAATGCAACTTGCAATGTCTAAACATATAACAAGCTTCCACAAGCGCACACATTAACAGAAACAAATGAAATCATTATGTTAAAAAATCATTCTGAATCAGCAAGGTATAAAGCAGTATTCACCTTATTGTCAAACCCAGAGGTAACAAGTTCTTCTTCAACTGCTGCAAAACATTTAATTTGAGTACTATCCTTCCTCTGTAGCTTACCAACATATCCTACACCCTGCATCCATCTCACAATTAAACCATCATAGCTGCTGGATAAGATAATCTTTTGCCCACTTTGATGAAGAAAGGCTAAAGAAGAAACACTTTTCATATGGCCGGAAAATGTTGTCACTGTTTTCTCTGGATCACTGGCTGAGAATATATTAATGGTTCCACCAAGAGAAACAGTGACTAGATGGTCATTTTGCCAGAGGCAGCTAACTAGCATGTCATCCACTCCGCCTGAACCAAGGCATTCCAATGTTCTGTTAAGCTTCCCATTTCCATCATCCATAATTTCCCACACTTTTGCAGTTTTGTCAGCAGATACTGTAAGGACCTGAATGGGATATATATTAGCATGAAATGTTTTTTTTGTCACAAAAACAAACTTTCACTGACTGAAGAATCTACTGGGTTGCAAGAAGCAATATCAAGTGAAAGAGTTTTTAAGGAATGACATGATGAAATGCTTAAATACCACGCCATAGCCATCTCAACACGGGCATACAGAGATACTCCTTTCAACCAGATATGTAATCTACGGCACAATCTTCTTTAAGGCACACAAAAATGTTTCCCTAATACGGAAGCTCTTCCATTCAAGTGAATTTATAGCTGAGCAAACAACTAAACATTTCACTTAACAACTAAATTTTGAAGGCTAGAAAAAATATATCCAAAGCGAAAATTAACCAGAGAAGTAGTCGACTATGATTACCGTAATTAAACAGAGACATGAAATTTTTTGTAGCAACAAAAAGTTATAATTTACCGCATCCACCATATGTAAATAATAACGAAGAAAAACTTAAAACTTGCACATAATTTTCTACTGGGTGAACTCTAACGGGTGAACACTAGATTGATAGCTAATAAAAGTTTGTCAATTCAATTCAAGTTTGTGGTGACAGCTAATAAAAGTTTAACCATTCACCTGTTTACTGTCAGGACTCCAGTTAACAGCATATATGCTTCCTTTGTGTGCATCTGCCGCAGATAACTCCCCCATTTTTTCTCCAGTCTTCGCATCATAGATTATACCCTTCTTATCCGAACTTACAGTGATGAACTTACTTCCATCAGGAGAAAATCGCACACAGTTGACAAAATTAGAATGCTCCCTGCAGTGTCAAGCAAAACTTTCATCATTTAATCTAGGAATTAAAAATCCCATGCCTCTCTTCAGTTCATACAAAAAGCATAGCAGCAAACCTCTGAGATAGCTTAAATCTAAATGGTGGTCCTTCATAGAAGTTCACTAAGAAATCTTCTCCGCATGTTGCAATGCGGAATGGTCTAGTGGGCTTAAATGCACAACTTAAAACACGCCTTGAATGCCCATCAAACTCTCCAACGTTACTTCCAGAGTCCCACCTACAAGAAGAATGCATCAACTTTGGGATCATTGTACCTTGTTCAGACCACCACACAAGGTATAAAAAGGTGAGAACTATAGAAAGACATTACCATGGGGTTATTCCTTAGTATGAGTAGGAAAAAAAGGATTTTTCAGGATAAAAAAAGCCACATTCAAATGCTAAATCTGACAGAACAAATACATACAATCGGTACCATTCTGGCAAACAATAATTTTGCATTTGAATACTCAAAAAAGAAATAAAACCAATAAGATTCACATGCAAATCAAAGGCAAAAAAGCTAAAAATCTACAATCTCGCGAAAAACAATAAGAAACAGATCAGATCATGAGCTCAAGATGATTTAAAGAGGGATTTAAGCGTCTCACATGAAGGCGCGGACAAATGACTTCCCTTTCCCATCGCCAGACGCGACGATCCGCTGCCCGTCAGGAGACCACTGGAGATCATCAATACGGCCAGAGAGAACACGAAACTCGTTCTTCAGGACGCGGTCACCATGGCGCCCCCAGATCCGCACAGTGCCGGAGACATCAGCGGAGGCGACCCACTCACCATTGGGGGAGAATCTCGCAACAGTAGCCTGGTAAGCGTGCTCCCCATAGATGGAAGCCTCGAGAGGGGAGCTGAGACTGCGGATGATGACGGAGCGGCCGTTGCAGTAGACGATGGAGTCGGATTTGGGATCGCCGGAGATGAGGATCCCTCTGCCCCTCTCAGTGGAGGGGACGCAGGCGTAGGTCTCCAATAGCTCCGCCATTTCCGATCTCGAAGTCGGTGTGTTTGAGGGATGGAGTGTTGCTGAGTATATATATATGTGGCCATTGATCGAAACAGTGGAAGAAGGAATGATGCCTCCCGTCAGTCGCCACGATGGATCATCATTCTTTTTTTTTAAATATTAAAAAAATATTTATTAAATTATGTATGTTTGGGATTATTTACCAAAAATACTGAGGTCAGTGAAACATAGAAAACTTTTCCCGTTTTTCAGTTTTTTTATTTTTTTTTAAAATATAAAAATAGTTTTTTTATTTTTTTTAATTAAAAAATTATGAAAACAGGAGAAACTCTCCCGTTTTCATAATTTTTTAAATTTTTTAATAAATAAAAATGAAACCGGAGAGTAACTCCTGTTTTCCTTTTTTTTTATTTTAAAAAAGCCTCAAATGGATATTGCTCTCCTTGGTTGGTTGCTGTTAACTTTTAAAAATATTCTTCACTCTTTGGCTTCTTCACCAATGCTTTTATTAAAAAGCAAAAAAACAACACTGAGTAATAGCCACTTTAGTAACGGATATAAATTTATCCGTTGAATTATTTTATTATTATTATTTCTTATATAATACCCACTTCCCATTTCATACCATCTCCCCCTCCATTCTCATTTTCCCCTATTTTTATCTTATTTCAAGTTCTAATTGTGCGGTTGTTTTGGGTGTTTTCTATTTACACGTGTACGGGATTTCTAACGTTGAAATTAATTATTTATTAATAATTATATTAAGACATTAGTTTCACATAATAATTTTTTATGTTATAATTATTAATCGTATTAATAATTATCTTATTAGCGGCCGAAGCATGTTTAATTAGATAACGCACTATATTTTTAGGATAATTTTTTTATTAATAATTGCATTATGTCATAATTAATTATTGTATTAATAATTGTTAACCTCGAAACATATTTACTTAGATAACCTAGTATATTATTTGGTTATTTTTTATTAATAATTGTATTATATCATAATTATTAATCGTATTAATAATTATCTTATTAGCACCCCAATCATGTTTAATTAGATAACCCACTATATTTTGAGAGTAATTTTTTTTATTATTAATAATCGTATTATGTCATTAGGTTTTATGAATAATTTTATTATGTCATAATTAATTATTGTATTAATAATTATTATATTAACCTCGATGAATGTTTATTTAGATAACTTAATATATTATTCGGTTATTTTTTATCAATAATTGTATTAAGTCATTATTTTATATTAATAATTATATTATATCATAATTATTAATTGTATTAATAATTATCTTATTAGCACCCCAATCATGTTTAATTAGATAACCCACTACATTTTTAGGTAATTTTGTTTATTATTAATAATTTTATTATGTCATTAGGTTTTATGAATAATTTTATTATGTCATAATTAATTATTGTATTAATAATTGTTATATTAACCTTGAAGCATCTTTATTTAGATAACCTAATATATTATTAGGCTATTTTTTTATTAATAATTGTATTAAGTCATTATTTTAAATAACCTAGTATATTATTAGGTTAATTTTTTATTGTATTAATAATTGTTATATTATGGATGAAGCGTGTTTATTTAGATAACCTAGTATATTATTAGCACACCAATGTTTATGGTTTACTCTTCAATCATATTTAATTTTTCGATGGCATATGTTCGGATTTATAATTTTTTTCGTGTCTTATATTTTTTTCAAGTCAACCTATTTTATTTTTCCATTTAATATGAAATTGATTATGATCGGGTTCTTAGGTGTAGACATGTGTCTATCGCAGAGCCTCCTCCACAAATCATAGGCCTTTTAAGAGAAGCCGGTATCTATCATGCGGCTCAAATTCTTAATTTCTGAATTAATGCCGCTCTTGTGAGCACATTAGTGGAGAGATGGCGGACTGAAACACACACATTCCACCTTACATGCGGTGAGACAACAATCACGTTGGAAGATGTGGCACTATTACTTGGCTTACCCATTAACCGCCACAAAGTCATCGGGCAGACTTTCGGCTTAGGAAGTGTTATTTGTGCAGAGTTGCTCGGAGTGGTCCCACCGGCGAAGCAAAGGAAAGGTCAGAGTATAACTCTCACGTGGCTTTGAGGAAACATTTGGCATGCTGTCATATGATGTAGGTTAACAACAGATAGAATGTTATGCACGTGCCTATATCCTAAGGCTTATTGGTTGTGTCCTCATGCCAGATATGTCTCAGAACAGGGTTCATCTGAAGTGGTCACCACTTCTGAGGGATTTTACAGAAGCAGGAATATACAATTGGGGTTCAGCATGACTAGCAACCCTGTACAGGTCTTTATGCCGTGCATCCAACAAGGATATGAAAAATATCAGTGGATCTATGATATTACTTCAATCATGGGCATGGTACAGGATTTCAAGTATATCCCCTCGAACCCGTGCTATCGTATCCTTTCCTCTGGCTCGTAGGTGAGAGCAAATTAAACTGATGATTCATTTTACACTTTAATTATAATACATTGAAATTATAATTCATTCTCATTTTTCAGGTGGGTGCATTCTTCTAATTGAAAGGCATCAACACTTGCTTCAATGTCTTCCCCAAAGCTGTCACCATCATCGTCCTCATCGTCTCCACTGGATCGGCCATACTGGCCGAATTCGGTTTCATGAGTATCATGAAAAGAACTTGTTTCGCCTTGTAGATGTTGTGAATTAGTAAAATAATTATTGGGTGGTGGATCATCTTGTGCCTTCCACTCCGTAGAGAGCCGTTCAGGTTCATTAACTTGGCATGGTGATGAAATCCTCTCCCGTCTCAAATTGCGTTGAACTTCGTCATCTGGGCGGTTTGTTGTTGGGAAGGAGCACCCTCGAAAGTTGCAGTGCTGAACTCCACGTACAATTCAATAATGCCAATATCTTGATTTCTTTTGTGGCAGTCGAACATCATCCGAACATCTCGGTCATTACACAATTTGAATGACCGATAGCAAATCTTACCGGATCCTGAAGAAATTGGGAGCCGATATTTGATACATGAAACTCCTTGGTTATCAGCAGTCTCAATGCTTTCTTCAATGGATCTCTTTAAATTTTCGTAAGAGATGTCGTCTTCGACATAAAAATATGATTGATCCTCCGACGAAAATATAATTGTGTCTTCACTAGCAATGATTGAACCATTGTAGTAAACCAATACAAGTGAAGTCTCTGCCATTGTTGAAGACAAGAAGAAGAAGTATGGGTGAGTGAGTGAGTAAACCAATACAAGTGACCGTCCTAATTACTGATTGGTGCAGATTTGACCAACCTATTTTGTGCTAAGTACTAACTGGTGCAGGTTTGACTGTCGTACTTTGTCCTAATCACTGAGCGGTGCAGGTTTGATCAGGGCGTACTTTTGTCTCGACTAGTGTAGGTTTGACTGTTCTACTTTGTCCCAATCACTGAGTGGTGCAGGTTTGACTAACATACTTTGTGCTAACTGGTGCAGGTTTGACTATCCTGCTTTGTCCCAATCACTGAGTGGTGCAGGTTTGACAGGCATACTTTGTGCTAACTGGTGCAGGTTTGACCTGCGGACTTTGTGCTAATCACTGACCGGTGCAGCTTTAACCAATCTACTTTATACTAATTATTGGCTGGTGGAGGTTTGAGTGACCTACTTTGTACTAATTAATAACGGATGCAGGTTTGACCGACCTACTTTGTGCTAAATACTGACCGGTGCAGGTTTGATCGTCTTACTTTGTGTTAATTACTGACCGGTGCAGGTTTGATCGACATACTTTGTACTAATTACTGACATGTGCAAGTTTGACTGTCCTACTTTGTGCTAATTACTGATCGGTGTAGGTTTGACCAACTTACTTTGAACTAATTACTGACCGGTGCAGGTTTGACCTACGTACTTTGTGCTAATCACTGACAGGTGCAGGTTTGACCATCCTACTTTGTCCTAAATAATTACCGATACAAGTTTGACCAAACTACTTTATACCAATTACTGACCTGTGCAGGTTTAATTGAAATACTTTATGCTAAGTACTGACCAGTGCACCTTTCATTGTCCTACTTTGTAGTAATTATTAACCGGTGCAGGTTTGACAGCCCTACTTTGTGTTAATTACTAATGGTGTAGGTTTGACCGTCCTACTTTGTACTAACTACTTACCGTTATAAATTTAACCATCCTATTTTGTATTAATTAATTACTGGTGCAACTTTGACCGTTTTATTTCGAATATTTTTCGAGATTCGTAGTTTTTTTTAAAAAAATAAAAGATTAATATATATATATCAACGATTATTTTTTAATTAATAATTAATTATATAAAAAGAATATTTTTAAAACCTAACAGCAGCTACATGAGTTTTTTTAAAATAAAAAAAAGGAAAACGGGAGTTACTCTCCCGTTTTCATTTTTATTGATTAAAAAAAATTTAAAAATTTTGAAAACGCGAGAGTGTCTCCCGTTTTCTATATTTTAAAATAAAAAAAATTAAAAAAAGCTGAAAATGGGGAAAGTTTTACCGTTTTCCACACATGCTAATTTAGTAAATATTTTTTTTTGTAATATTTTTTTTAAAAAAAAAGCCTTGGGGTTTGATCTTGTTAATTTGTTTTGGTAAAAACTTTTATTAAATAAAATAAATATTATGATATGTTTATTATTAATACTAATATTAATTTTGACATTAATTAATATAGTTATTTAATTTACCAAATTTAAAAATATTTGCCAATAATATATGTATAATCTAAAATATTTGATAATTTTTATTTAACATATATGAAATCTAATATATATATATATATATATATATATACATCCCTTTAAACACACCAAGTTATCATTTTAAATGCTTTAAAAATTTTAAAAATGATAACTTGGTGTGTTTAAAGGGATGTATATAAATATTAACAAATGTGGCAAAGTTCTTGGTAAAGTCAATGGCCAGGTCACTCAGTAAAATGGAGGTACAAACTACTTATTTTTTGGTAGGTCACTCAACTTTAGTCTTATTTTATTTTGGTCATCAAATTTTAATTTGCATCTACATGATTACTCAACTGGTCATCTTTAAATTTATTTCTCTTGAAGATTACCAACGAGTAACTAGATCAAATTCGCTAATGTGGCCACCAAAAAATCACAAGCAGCTCACCTATGGCACATCAGCAAATGGCCACGTCATTTAAGTTGTCCATGTCAACAAAAGAACGCCACGTCAATGTCTTTCTTCTTCCCCATCCTTCACATAATACATAGATGAACACCAAGAAAGATGAAGCTCCAACCACTAGCGGATGAAGAGCAACCATTTGTTGGGCTGGGATGGTGGGTTAATGGAGGAGCATGATGGACACCATCTCAAGTATGATCATATTGATTCAAAATTTCAGAAGAGTAGGGAGGGGAAAAGAAAACTATGAATCATGTTGGATTTGTTCCTCCATATGGGACTTATTTGGATTGGCTTCTGGGAAGGCCAAAAGTGTTTATATATATATTAAGCACTTCTGGGTTCAATAAAACATGTTTGTATTGGCTTTTCAGCAGAAGCAGAAGCTCAAAAAAAAAGTGAAATACTGTTTTTTTCATAAACTGATCATGTGGTGCTTTTGGGAAAAACATTTTTCAGAAGTTGTTTTGGGTTATGAAATTACTGAGTTAACCTTATGAAATAAAGAATTTTCCCCAATCTTTTCACAACCCCATTATTATCATCGTTATTATTATTATTATTATTATCATCGTTATTATTATTAGTGTTGTTATTATCATTATCAATAAAAATTACTATATTTTCAATGCATAATAGTTGATATATTATAATAACTCAATGAATGCCCATTTTAGTAATTTGATATTGAAAAAGTGCTTTCATGGATGCAAATCCAAATACCTTCACATATATAAAAGTATTTCTACATTAACTTATCCAAACATAAAAATACAGATAAACACTTAATTTACTTTAATAAGCACTTTTTTTAAAAGTCCTTCTACCAAACTGAAAAACATACTTTTTTTTCAAGCTAATTTAAACAAGCCTATGGTATCCCCACCAGCATCATAGAATGTCAAAAATCAAATAAAGCTTTGAGTTGTATGTGTTAGGAAAAAACAGAGAAAAAAACACAAAGAGCAATCAAAGAAGAAGAGAATATTTTTGACACGGTCAATCTCAACTCCCCGCATTTCTATCTTTTATATTTATATTGATAACTGAATTCAAACTAAGTTACTTAGCCACCAAGAAACTAAACAGATTCAAACTAACAAACTTATCTAAACATAATCCTAACATAATTTTAAACACAAATGCAATTTATAAAACAAAGAGGGTCATAACTGCAAACTTAATGCATAAATGCAATAACAAGATTAACTCTAACATTCACCCCCTTAATCTTGTTATGTCTTCCTCATGTCCTTCGAGACTATCTTATCTCGCAACTTGATGAAAGGCTTTTGTCGAACGTCTTCAAGCTGCTCCTTCGCTTTTGTCGTACTCAACTTCGATGTCATCCTTTTTGAACACAATCACAAAATGAAATGATATTTAATGTCGATGTGCTTATTCCTTTCTTCATGTACTAGATTCTTCTTCAAGACGATCAATGCTCGAAAATTCAAATGATAATACCAAGCATACCATAGCCATGCCACATCTCCATGTTCTCCAAGCAAACACACAGGATGTATTGCCTTAACACTGAGTATATATAATCTATTCTTTGATCTCTTCACCCTTGCAAATAGCCTTCCACCTTTATCATAGACACACAAGTATCCTCCTTTTATCACCGACTCGCATCCATGCTCATCAAGTTGGCCCAAACTCACAATATTGCTGCACAAACTAGGTATGAAGTAAACATCTGTGAGAAGATGATGCTAACCATTTTGACACTGAAACATTACAGTGCCTTTTCCTTGGATGTTTACGACGGAATCATCACCGAACTTGACTCTCCCAACTATTGTCTCGTCCAACTCTGAGAACTGGCTTCGGCTCCCGGTCATGTGGTTACTTGCACCCGTGTCAAGATACCACAAGTTGTTCCCATACACTATTTCCTTAGTTCTAACACTAGGCTTGATGTTCATCTCATGCAACATGATCTCCTCTGCCGCATGCTTCATGTCTTGCAAGCGCTCACATACTTCTGTCATGAGTAGCGCCGGCTCATCATCATCATCTTGTTTCTCCACAAGATAGGCTTCCTCATCCTTCTTCTTGGATCTGCACTCATAGGCATAATGACCGAAATAATGACAATTATATCATTTCACCTTGGTCTTGTCAAAGTTCTTCTCTTGATGAGTGCCTTCAATTCCACTTCTATCATCACTGCGTCCGCGTCCACGCCCACGGCCACGCCAGTTGTTTCCTCCTCGTCCTCTCAACGAGTTCGATGTAACTTCACCTTCTTCTCTTGCCTTCCATTTGGCCTTTGTCAATAGGATGTGTTCTTCTTTCTCATCCTCGAAACCCCGCAATCGCTCTTCATGAGCTTTAAGTGACCCGATGACCTCCTCCACGGTCATCGTTTGGAGATTGCTGAACTGCTCAATCGTCGATGCAATCTGAATAAACTTGGAAGGGACAGCACGAAGAAGCTTCTTGAGGACATAAGCCTCCTCCACCTTGTCACCCAATGCACGAATTTTGTTGACTATTGTGGTCAACTTTGTTGCAAAGTCATCAACCGTCTCCGCTTCACGCATGCGTAGACCTTCAAACTCGCTTCTCAGAGTTTGGATCTTTGCCTCCTTGACGCGCTCGGCGCCCATGTGCATTGTCTTCAACATCTCCCATGCCTCCTTGGCCGTCTCCTTCTCAGCCAATACAAGGAGCGTCTCCTCGCTAATACCCTGATAGATGGCAGTAAGAGCCATCTGATCCTTCCGCGTCTCTATCTCTTCCTTTGGATCAATAGGCTCAATACCATCCCACACACCTTGCGCACACATGTACACCTTCATCTTGAGTGCCCACGCCGAGTAATTGCTCTTCGTGAGCAACGGATCATCGGAGGGTCACCGTCCGGTCTCTTGTTGGAGCTCTTCAATGATGTCGCATCGACGGTTGTTTCACTCTTTGATGATGAACCCCGACATGATCTTTTGGTGTCTACTCCGAACCTTGCTCCGGTACCAAATGTTAGGAAAAAGCAGAGAAAAAAACACAAAAGAGCAATCAAAGAAGAAGAGAATATTTTTGACACGGTCAATCTCACCTCCCCGCATTTCTATCTTTTATATTTATATTGATAACTGAATTCAAACTAAGTTACTTAGCCACCAAGAAACTAAACAGATTCAAACTAACAAACTTATCTAAACATAATCCTAACATAATTTTAAACACAAATGAAATTTATAAAACAAAGAGGGTCATAACTGCAAACTTAATGCATAAATGCAATAACAAGATTAACTCTAACAGTATGAACTTGAAGCAAAGGTGCAGACATGTAAAGTAAAAAAAGCTGTTAATCAGAGTTTATCTCTTAATAAAGTGGTTAAAACAACAAAATAATTATTTGATAAGCATGAACTTCATATCATGACATTCCCACCACATCCACCGTCCTTCAATCGAAATAATTGTTGGGATCCAACAGAGATATGATAATTAATTTTTACAATGTTACCATAAAGAACAACAAATCAAACACTAAAGACATAATAAAATAAAGAAGCTCAAAAACATCACTCCTTATAATATACAATAATTGCATGTATGCAAACATCTCGTTCTCTTTCTTCTCTCTTTCATACTATATATAACCATGCCTAAAAGAGATAGAAAGAAACCATACACCAGTTATCATGCACAAACATTAAACATTTATATATACTTCTTCTCTTCAACCATTATATATATATATATATATATATATATAATTAGCTTCGAGCGGGCTTGATCTTGCTGATGAGAAAGAGGGCGTTGCTAATGACATGGGTAACATCAAGCACCTTTCTAATGGAGATACACACCCTGCTACTTCTTCTCTTGTACTTATGTAGACCATCCATGCCTAAAAGAGATGGTGTTGCTTCTATTTTACATCCCACGATCCGTATCTCACTCCTCCATTAACCCACCATCTCAGCTAACAAATGGCTGCTCTCATTCGATTAATAATCAAAGCTACATCCTCTTTTGTGTTCATCTCTGAATTAGGTGAAGGATGAGGACGAAGGTGAAGGATGAGGACGACGGAAGACGCTGATGTGGCGACGTTCTTTTGCTGACACAGATATCTTAAATGACACGGTCATCTGTTGATGTGTCATAAGTGAGCTGATTGTGATTTTTTTTTTTGTCACATCAGGTGATTTTTAATAAAATGGATAAACCACAAATTTATTAAAAAAGAGTAAACATCAGGTGAATTTGATCCTATTACTCATATGCAATCTTTCAAAAAAATAAATTAAAAATAAATAATTATTTTGATATAAATTGAAATTTAATAAATAAAATTTAAAACCAAAGTTGAGTGACATGTAAAAAAATTATGCCCTTAAAATTCACATGGACTAGTTATTTTTCAATAGTACAATAATAATTTATAGGAATGAATATTAAGGTGATGCACATGAACCTACTTTTACATGTATTTATACACAGAATCCCAAATCAATCTAATTTTCGTCTCACTTGCCATTTATTTGGAAAATTTGTGATTCTTAGTTGGTGTGTGAATATGCAAGTTAACTAGTTATTATTATTTGCTTGAAATTAATTAAATAGATTAAGTTTATTTTATATCTTTTATTTATGTTTTATAGATTATATACATATCCACACATTAAAAAAAGTTGTACATAAATAATTCATCAAATGATTTAGTGCAAATGTGTCATAATCAATAGTTAACTCCATCTATCATATTTTAAGAATCTTAATTTTATAAGAAAGTATATATATATATATATATATATTAGATAATGCCATTTTGCGAATGTGTATCAGACATTTGTAGATGTAGAGTCTACAAAAAAATAAAAAAATAAAAAAGAAAAAATAGTGAGTGAGATTAGGTTTAACAAAAGAGACCTTGGGCATTTGATGGTAATCTAATAATTCTCCTGAAATGTCCGTAGATTTTCAATGATGGGGACTCTATATAAATAACTTTGCACCAAAATTTTCTCATGAATATTAATCCTAGTTATAATTAAAGAAATTTATTTTAATTAATTGTTCCCCTTTTTCACATGTTGATTAATTTCTTTAATTTTTTTTATCACATGCTTGTTTTTTATTTCGAGTGCAATGAATGGGTACTTTTGATAATTAAATTAAGTCCTTTAGCATCAAAAGAGGTGTTGCGTGGCTCCATTCCAATCTACTTTTATAGATAGAGTGTCCGTTTTAATTTGGCATTTTTAATGACTTGGTGACCTTTTCCTATTGTCTTTTATTAATTTCTAAATTGTCAAAATCTAGATTTTTTATTTTTCTTATTTATTCTTTTTTTAATGGTGTTTGAAAATTTATCCTTCCAATTGTCTTTGTCATTAGAGCAGGTTGGATAGCTAATTAGTTGATTAAACGTTAAAATTATAATAATTATATAAGTTGTAGTAATACTAAATATTCAAGATTGAATAACACTTCTTTACTATATGTTATATTTTTTATTTATCAAAGATAAAATCAGTATGAAACAATGACATACTACATTAATTTCATGTCAATTAACACAAAAATAACATCGGCAAAACATTATATAATTGCCCTCAATTTGGGAAATAAAATGAATTAAAATTTGTAAAGCAAATATTTTTCTATTCTAGATCAGTATAATTTAAGTTAAATAATTTTATATCATATTGATCCTTAAGTTTGTATTGCTGGCTATACATAATTATGTAAATTAATTAATTAAGATTTGAAAAATTATTAGAAACTTTTTTATTTTAAAAAAGCAAAAAGAAAAAAAACAAATAGACTATATTTGTTTTTATTTTAATTTGAATTAAATTTTATTAGGATAATTAAATTTTATTAGGATTCAGTTTAAGAGTTTCTTAGACAGATATCAAGGATCATTGATATTTATAACTTTTAAGAATTACATATAGACTATAAGGAATTAATTTGGTGATAAAATAAGTATGAAACAATGACATACTACATTAATTTCATGTCAATTAAACAAGAAAATGACATCGGCAAAACATTATATAATTGCCCTCAATTTGGGAAATAAAATGAATTAAAATTTGCAAAGCAAATATTTTTCTATTCTAGATCAGTATAATTTAAGTTAATATAATTTTATATCATGTTGATTCTTAAGTTTGTATTGCTGGCCATACATAATTATGTAAATTAATTAATTAAGATTTGAAAAATTATTAGAAACTTTTTTATTTTAAAAAAGCAAAAAGAAAAAAACTTTTTTTTAATTTGAATTAAATTTTATTAGGATTCAGTTTAAGAGTTTCTTAGAAAGATATCATGGATCATTGATATTTATAACTTTTAAGAATCATATATAGATTATAAGGAATTAATTTGGTGATAAAATAAGTATGAAACAATGACATACTACATTAATTTCATGTCAATTAACACAAAAAAATGACATCGGCAAAACATTATATAATTGCCCTCAATTTGAGAAATAAAATGAATTAAAATTTGCAAAGCAAATATTTTTCTATTCTAGAACAGTATAATTTAAGTTAATATAATTTTATATCATATTGATCCTTAAGTTTGTATTGCTGGCCATACATAATTATATAAATTAATTAATTAAGATTTGAAAAATTATTAGAAACTTTTTTATTTTAAAAAAGTAAAAAGAAAAAACTTTTTTTTTTAATTTGAATTAAATTTTATTAGGAGTTTAAGAGTTTCTTAAAAAGATATCACCGATCAATGATATTTATAACTTTTAAGAATTACATATATATTGTAAGGAATTAATTTGGTGGTCAAAATATCTATCTACTTAAAACTCATTATTGTTCTTGTTTTCTATGTTTTATTTCCTACTATACCTATAATTTAAAGCATACAATTTTATAATTATTTTATGAAAATTTGTAATATATTTTTAGAAAACTCAAAATTATTAACTCTCCTGTTGTAAGAGAAAATAGTTTATAATTTTTTTATGGTTAGTTTAGATCCGAATTCAATAAGCTGAATTAAGAGAAAATCAATGCAAAATCTATAATATATATGACTTGCATATGTACTCGATATATATATATATATATAAAGATTATTGAAAACTGGAGTTGCATATAGGACGCTAGGAAAAAATTAAGAGATAAAGCTGTCATTGCACATTTGTTGTGACTACTTAATTTTAAGTTAAAAAAAAAGTATTTCTCACGATGGGAGAGGGGTATACACGCAAAGAAATTATAAACATAGGTTTTACATGCAAGCCAATTTTTTTCAGAATATATATACGTTCACACACACACACACACACACACACACACGATCCTACTTTTGTGAAGCCTTAATTAAGTTGTGGGTCACCAAGCAAAACAAGAGTGATGATACAAGGAAATATTTTAAGAATAGTATCACGTTCACAATAGTAAAATAATTACTCATCTACCTCCCAAATGAGAGGTTGAGGGTTTAGCTCTTTCTTACGGTAAGAATGCATAAGAGTTTAAAGATAATAAACAGTATACATCAATCTTTTAAATTTTACTCCCCTCAAAGGACTAAAAGAAATATATTTTTTTTTAAAAATAATAAATAAACCAAAAATTCATTAATAACTGAAAATATGAATACAAAAAGTATAAAGGTCTACTGGTAGTGGATACAACAGGAGTATAACAAAAGATAGGAATGCCCCTAAGGGTAAAGACAATATCCTCCTAGGGCAATGTGAACTAGAGAAGATGGACTACATGTTAGCCAGTGAATGCCTGGATGACCATCATCAAGATCGGGCATGGAAGCTCTTGAAAATTGTATACTCTTCTTTACCGCAGCGAAAGAACCCTCCAACTTGTGTTTTTTGACCTCAGGAGCTGCAAACCCTTAAGAGAGGAACAAGTGATTAATTCTTAGAATTAAGGAAAATAATGAGTATGTTTTAGAATTAAAAATGCATTCATTTTTTCTAAATCATATTTGCCAAACAATTGCTTTTGTTAGCAGGGACCAAGAAAAACCTATGGCCGGGCAGGTCCAAGCCTCCTGCACCAGCCATTCCAAAGGTCAAACATGGAATTTGGGTTATGCATGTCCCTAGTACTTGAGCGAAATGATTCCAAGTACCAACTGCTATAGGGCAATAGATGAAAATATAATCCACAGTCTTAGTCACATTGTGACATAAGGTATATGAGATTGTTGGTAGTTTATTGCATCTCTTAGCAACTAGGTTATCTAAGGTAAGGATCTTGTTGTCCCAGGTTAGCCAGTTAAAGGTGCTAATTTTCTGGGGACAAAAGCTCTTAAAAGATGGTTGGCGTTATCTTGCATCGTTGTCCTCCATCAATTAGGAACCTATAGAAGAAGCAAATACAACATTTGCCATTGGGTGTCAAAAATCCCAACACAATAGGGTGTTGATAAGGACGCAAGTGTACATGCCGATCGTATAATAAAGTGTGTGTAAGTGCAGAGTGTCGGTCCACAGGGAAGAAAATGAATACTAGTGGTAGCTTTAATTCCAAAAAATAGCCTGAGTAATCGAGTGATGTGTGTGTGAACAAAAAAAAAACAAAAATGAGAAGAACGGAAATAAAGCAGGAGAGAAATCAAGGGTAGAAACGATGTTTATGCATAGCATCTATCTAGGGTTATGAACTATAGGACAAAGGTTGTCTAAATATGCAATCCTAATTAAACCGAGAGATTTCTAAAATTATACTAAACCCCGATTTCTTAAGCAAATAGCAACTGAATAGGTGCAGAGCTGATACAGACATCTACACAATCGCATTAACACTTTATGAAATCTCACTGTGAGTTAATGATAATCTCTTAAGTAGATAACTCCCTCAAAGAAAGAGATTACCCCTAATCCAAATACAGTGCATAAATGCGATTTCTCCTAAAATCCACTCCACATGATTGCAAAGAGAACGTTGATAATCACTAACTCACTTGGAAGAATTATGGGAGACTAACTCTCCAAACTACCCTACCCAAAGGCGAACTCACTATCCTCTCGAAGTGTGACATATCTATGTTAAGTGGGAATCTCTTCTCATCACAACACATCAGACGTATCAAAACTAAGGGTCTCTCACCACAATAGAAATCATTTGATAAAAACACACAATTAAATTCAAATAGAGATGATGCAATTAAGAAAATAACTAAAGCAACAAAGATCCAACAACCAATGTCAATGATATAAACCCTAGTGTTCAACTATGCACAAACATCTATAAATTAGCCCTTTATTACATGAGGGCAAGCATTCAAGAACCAAATAATAGGAGGAGACATGAAAAACATAAAAACACCCTTCTCAATCGTGTCGACGGAGGATCGCCGAAGAAGCCCTAGGAAAGCTTCCATGTACTCCGCCAAGGTGGGCTTGACGGCTAGGGCCTCCAATCTCCTTGAATGTGGATTAAAATCTCCCTTCAAATAGCCCCTTGAGTGCTGAAGATTCATCTCATTTTTTCCCTAACTTCGCCTCCAAGAATCGCCCCAAAAGAAAATAATAGAATGCCCTAAAAATCCTCATCAATTTTATTTATACCCGACTGTTTACAGGCTGTTTACAGACTTAAGGACGTGGCTCGTAAGGGAGTTGGAGAAGATAGTCGCGAGCCTTATGGGACCACTTACGGTTGTAAGTCACGTATATGTAAGGTCTTTTATTTGTGTTATGGTCCAACTTACGGCAGTAAGCACTGGACCGTAAACTTCACTGTGTTTCTTCTTGCGAATACCTTTACAGGCATATCCTATGGTTGCAAACTCCTTTGGATAGTCCTTACGGGCGTAAGCCGTACCCATAAGGTTCTCTGATTTGGCTCAAATACTCTTTATGGCATAAGCATACCCGCAAGGTTCTCTGGAATCTACTTACGATCGTAAGGTTGGCAGTAAGCTACGTAGCTTCTAGGTATACCCGTAAGCCACTTAGTTTGCCTTATCCTTATTCAAATGATGCCGAGAGAGGTCCAACTCCTTTATTTAAAGTCTGGAATGCTTCTTTTGGTTCTCTCATCTTGAAGTGCTAACCAAGCCTGAGAATGTAAAACATACTATATGTAACATCAAATTCCACAATATATGATTTCTAATATATGCTGCATGAGTGTACCAAATGATATGAAATACATGAACATTGTACGCTCATTAGATGTTTAAATCTCACTCAACACATGGTGAGTATCGTGTAATTGTGTACGAGTGATGAGGGTCTCCTTTGTGTGCAGGGGTGCCCCATATGGAAGCAGGCTAACAATCCAATCCACGTGTCGCCGAGTGAAGGTGCACGACCGGGTGTTTAATTCTTGGTTGTACCCACATTTCTGACTATCGCACTTGTCGCATTTGTAAAAAAAAACATGTTGACTTGAAATAGCAAAGAATAAACATTTGAACTGTTATAAAATTAATAGAGACAAAAAATATTAACAAAGTAAAAAAAAATTTACAGATATTTCCAATCATAAATTTTTAATAATATTAAAATCTAAAAAACCAGTCGCCAAAACTAATTGATTCAAACGATTAGCGACAGCTTGTTTCATTTTCTCTTTCTTCCTGTTTTGTTTTTGCTTATTGTTTTCCTCATCTATGGTGAGGATTTCAGTATGTTATTTACTCTTAGCCTTTTTTTGTTCATGGCCTTTTCTGTTGTACTCCTCTGCTCTCTTCTTTTTTAATAAACCGGTGGTTTATCCACTTTATTCAAAAAAAAAAAAAATGATTAGTGGCATGCGGCCCAAAGAAAAATAAGGGTTCAAATCCTCATTGAATGAATTAACTCATAAGTGTTGTCGTACACTCCACACTCATGTCTGCCCACAAAGTGAGGACTCGTTGGAGACATAATTAACTCACCCAAGCGTCATTTATCTTTGTTTAAAAGAAAAAACCATCCAGCCTTCCCAAATGCAAGTTAACCTCTTAATTTCTGTTTTGGTACACAATTGTATGAGCGAATGAAGAATTGATTGGTATAATTAAACATGGTGCCAATTGGATGTGTTGGAGTGTTTGTGTTAAATCTTGGCTTATTTAATTGCCGGTCAACAATAAGGTCTGCCACATAATTAATAATAATTGTTAATTAATTAATTAACAAATAATTATCAAAATCACTACTTGTTTTAGCCGGCCATATGTCATTGAATAAACATCCATGATGGTTGATCTCCTAGATTCTATTGTTTTATAGCGGTACTAATCCGTACAAATGGGTGCAAAATGCAAAGTTTCATAATTTCAGGAGTAAAAATGGCTGCAGAGGATTATCTATATATATATAGCTGTAGCTTTACTCTGATTAATTATGCATATATATATATATATATATAGTTTCTAAAAATCAAAGCTAGCTAACGTGCACAATGAGATTATATATATTGCAATTAACTTTAATAAACTCTCATTCAACAAGCACAAGGATTTCTTCATCAAAGCCTGTAAATTAAGAAGCAGTTTTAATCTCTACTTCTCCCTATCAATAATATTCAAACAATCCATAATACTAATCAAGTTGATGATCAACTAGCAAATTATATATTAATCAAGTTCTAAAACAAAGTGCTTCCTTATAATTATCAACATCTTTTAAATATTAAAAGTTCAGTGCAATATCTCCACCCAATTATCTTTTCTCTCATAATTGCAATATACAACTCTCGTCAATCTTCAGTTTCAAAACCAACGCAGTTCTATATATATACATTTAAGTTTAGTAATAAAAGGTTCAAATCCATGCAGTTTACTTTCAATATTTAAAAACATACCTTTCATCTCATGAGAAACATTAATATGTTTACCAGTCATTCATAAGATGGTGATTGATAGATGGAGAAATACAAAGAGGATGGCAAGCCAGCTTGCATGCAGATGTGACTTTCAAAATTGAGACTTTTTCTAGTTTGACTTATATTTCAAAAAAAAGTAAATATTGAAAAAAAAATGAAAAAATACAGCCGACCATCCACTCTACCCTATAAATCCCCTCCCTCCATTTACCTGCAGCATCAAAGCTTGGAACTTCAGGTAATGAACTTGTTCTTAATCTTTGTTTTATTTAATACCTTAATTGTTTCTTCATCTTTACTTCTCTCTTTCTCTCTCTCTCTCTATATATATACACAAGTCTTTATAGTATATAAAGAGAATTAGATATATAGTGAGGTATATAGCTAGGTTTGTGGTATGCATGAGGTCGAGAGAAACCTTAATTTGTTTTGTTTGGATTGAAGGGAGCTCCACATGCATCCACCATCTTCATGTTCATCATCATCCCTTGAATATCGATCGTTTCATTCACTTTTGTGGTTACGTATATATCTTCTTGCCCTGAGTTTGGGTTTGGATGGTTATATAATCTCTTGACGTTCTAGCTAGTTAGGTTCTCCTAATTAACTTCTAATGCTTAGTTCATCTCCTTTTTTATATTGCATGCATGAATGATAATTAAGTATGATATCACAACATTTGCATATATATACACACATATATACATAGAAAAACAATGATCATTGGTTTTCAAGAAACTTAATTAATTAGGGTTTTGAAGTGAAGCTCCCCTCAAGTACAAAGAAAGGGCTTGCATAGGTGGACTTAGGCTGCTATCTCATGGACACCACTAGTCTCTTTCATGGAGTACTATATGTTCAACTATATAATGTGTTTTTCAATGAAGAAAAAGAGAAGTTTGAGATAGGCTTGTGGTTTACATGAGACAGGAGCCTAATCCATCCTATTTTGAACCTTGTTTGGATTGAAGGGAGCTCCACATGCATCTCATTCTCTTTTTATATAGAAGCCTTTCCATTAAATATATCCGAAATTACGTTAGTACTCGATCGATAATATATATTATCGATTCTATATATATATATATATATATGAATCACTTGGATTTTCTATTTACTTTAGAATTAGTATGGGTTTTGTTGTGGAGCTTCCTTCAAGACCAATGAAGGGGCTTATGAGGGTTGCTTAAGCTGCTATCTCATGGATAACACTTGTCTTTCTCATGGGTCATGGCATAACAAATATATATAATTTTGAGAAAGGCCATGTGTTTTGCATGAAATAGGAGCCTAGGCATTCCTATATTAATTTGAACCTTGTTTGGTTTGAAGGGAGCTCCACGTATATACATCCATATTCTTCTTCTTCTTCTTCACTTCTATGTATACATTTCATTATAACAAAATAACTTAAGAACTTCAAAATAGAAGAATTAATTCTAGAGCTTTCATGCATGCTATATATATATATATATATATTCTTATTAATTTTGAAGAAGAATGTGCTGCTATTTCATGGATATATATACCGCTGGTACTTTATCGATCGATCTCATGGTTCTTGTTTGATGAAACAAAGAGAGATTAAGACATGCATTAATTAATTGTTTGAGATAAAAGCTAGTGGTTTGCATGAATTCTAGGAGCCTAAACCTCCTTCCTTGTTTAAACCTTGTTTGGTTTGAGGGAAGTCCACATTTCATCCTCTTCTCAATTCTACATCTCATTATATTATCTTTCAATCTTTAATTTTCTTAAGCATGCATGAAAAATAAATTAATTGCAATATTCATTTAAAAAACTGCACAAAATATGGAAAACACAAAAGGAAGATTATAGATACAGTCCTAGAAAATGCATCAGCTCTTCAGAAAAGTCACACTGGGGGCAAACGAGGCTTCACTTCACAAAAGATTCAGCTTCAAATGGATGTTAATTAATTGGTGTATCCAATTGTTATATATTATATTTGATATTATTTGTACAGTAACATGTTAAATGTTTGACAAGCATATATATATATATATCAATATATAAGATGTAACTATATATATATATATATATATATAGGTTGTAGCTTGAAATGGTTTGAACAGCTTGATCTTGTAAATAAAATCTCTCTTCAAGGATTTCATGGGAGATGTTTCACTCTCTTGAGTGTTTTATAGTGTGATTCTTCAATGATCTTGTTAAGAACTTGGTGTAATGATGTGAGTTCATGTGAGGAATTTTATGTTTGATTCTGTCTTTGTATTGAAGGTGAACTTAGGTTTTTAATAAATGTGGATAAACCACAGTTTTCCTGAAATAAAAAAAGGCAAGAGAACAAGACAGACGAGGAAAAGAAAAGAAAAAATAACAAGGAAACGAAACAACAGAAAAGAGACAAAAGTCTCATCAGGGATGAGGGTACAATAAAGTAAATACAAAATAAACAAGTAGAGAGGAAGCTGGGCGGGCTAAGTCATCCTCCTGGAGGCACAGGTATGCCCAAGCTACTGAAGAGATGAGATTACTCCTAGGGTAAGTTGCTCTCAGGGTCACCGGTGTGATATGTGGGTCTACTGCTTAAGAAGTTGATGGATCTCTTGATTCTCTGGGAAGCTTCAAGATTGAACGGCTGAGAAGAGTCTGGAGCTATAGAAACGCCAAGTTAAGAGTGTATTAGCAATCTTGAGTAAAGTAGAATGTAAGGGCAAGCAGTTAGATTGAAAAATTCGGTTGTTATGCTCCAACCAAATATTCCAAATAATTGCTCTAGAAATGAAATCCCAGATATTTCATAAATTAGAATTTAAAGAAGGTATCCAAGAGGACCAAATACTGGAAATTGAATGAGGTGAAAGATGGGAGTTAATACTTTGTCTGAAGAAAGACCAAATTCTCTCTGAGTAATCACAATCGAGGAATAGATGATCTACTGTTTCTGAGTTTTTGTTGCAGAGAATGCAGGTGTCTGTGGCAATTATATTACAACCTCTCTTGAAAAGGTTGGACAAGGTAAGAATTTAGTCCTCCCGAACTAACTAGCAAAATAAAGTGATTTTGCTTGGGCATTTGAGTTTCTAGAATTGGGAATAAATTGGACAACGATTCCCTCCGTCAATTAAGAATTTGTAAAAGGATTTAACGGAGAAGTTACCACTTTTCACTAAATTCCAAGTATGTGTATCTTCTTGGATGTTGGAACAGTCCGGCACTGAATTCAGTAATGTTGAGATATTGTTTAATGAGCTTGATGGAAGGAGGTACTCTGGGGAGTCTAGTTGAATGAATTGTCTAAGGGTCATCCAAGGATCAGGGCAGCCAGTGAAAAGATCAGGCCAAATATCTTTGAGAGTTCGCCCTCCAAACCATCGATCGTGACATAAAGATGTGCTATCTCCATTTCTTATATATTTGGAGATACAAGCTCGAAAGGAAGGAAGGATGGAATTGATCCCTGCCTAGAAAAAAGATTTATTTCGAGGAGGAGTTTGGAAAAGAGTATCAAGAGGTTTTTTGATGGAATAATTAGCACTTAAAATTTTGGCCCAACAACTGTTTGGGTTGTTAATGATCTTCCACCACCATTTTCCGAGTAAGGCACTGTTGAATTCTTGAAAATTGAGAATTCCCCAACCTCCTTAATTACGAGGTCTGCATAATCTTTTCCAGGAAACCAAGCGGATACCCTTAGATCCAAGATCTGGACTTTTCCAAAGAAAGTCTCTTCTTATTTTATCAATTTCTTGAATCACCCAAGCTGGGGATTTGAAAACAGACATCCAGTAAACTGGAATAGAGGATAAAACAGAGTTGAGAAGAGTTAAACGTTCCCCTAAAGATAAATAAATTGCTTTCCAGGGAGAGAGTCTTGATCGAACCATTCTAATGAGTTTTGTCTAATCTTGGCATTTTGGTCTTCTTCCTGAGAGTGAAACTCCAAGGTATGTGATAGGGAGGCAGTCTCTGCTACAGTTTAGGATTGTTGCGGAAGAGAAGTTTGGTTGGAACCCAAAGTTGGTGGAATAGAGGCAACTTTTTGAGAAGTTTATAGATAGACCCGAGGATCCTTCAAAAATGTAGAGAATTAATTTGATTATGTAAAGATCTTCGTGGCCTCCTTCCAAGAATATTAATAAGTCATCTGCGTATTGCAAATGGCATATACTGTTGGAGTGATCCAATTGGACTCCAATCAGCACTTTAGAGTTGATGGCATGTTTAAACATAGCGCTGCGAGCATCCATAGCTAAAGCAAACAGAAGAGAGGAAAGGGGGTCTCCTTGCCTTAATCCTTTTTTGCAATGAATAAATCCTTGGGTGGTTCCATTTATAAGGATTTGAGCCTTTGCGGTCTTAAGTATGGTATGGATCCAAGATAGCCATCTTGAGCCAAATCCTCTAGTTGCAAGGATGTCAAGGAGGAAGTTCCAGTCTAGAGTGTCAAAGGCTTTGGCAAAGTCCACTTTGAAAGCAAAGCCAAGAAGTTTCCTTTTTTGAAAATTAAAAATAAGTTCTTGGGCAGCAACAATATTATCGGCAATACATCTCATAATAAATCCAGATTGAGAATCTTCAACTAGGTCATTAATAACTAGGCTTAGCCTAGCTAGTAGCAAGAATTTTAGAAATGATTTTGCAGGTAGAGTTAATTAGACTGATAAGTCAAAAATCAGAGACTTCAGTCGGGGAGCTTTTTTTTAGCGATAAGAGCAATATGGACCTAGTTCAGGCGCTCAAAATTGATCTAGCCGTAGTAAAAATCATCGCAAAGTTTAATAAAGGTTTTCTAAATAAGGTCCTAATGTTTCTGGAAGAAAAATAATGAGAAACCATCTGGGCCAGGTGCCTTATCAGCATTTAAATCAAACACTGCTTTCTTTATTTCCTCATAAGAGAACAGGAGTTCAAGATGAGAGAGATTCACTCTTTCTTTAAATGCAAATAGGTTTTGCCAATCAAGAAGGAAGCGAAGATTAATAGGGGTCCCAATCTGTTGTTTGAAGTAATCAGTGAAACAATTGCCAATTTCTTGGTTTCCTTCTACCCATTGTTCGTGAACTTGGATTTGGGGGATATAGTTTTTATTTCTCCTGCCATTTGCCATAAGGTGAAAATATTTTGTGTTAGAGTCCCCTTATTTGAGCCAGGTGATTCTTGATCTTTGTTTCCAGTAGATCTCTTCTTGTTTTAATAGAGAGTGGAGCTCAACTCTGATTTGGGAGATTCAGGTAGCTTCAATTTCAGAAAGAGATTTGATCTCATTTAAGGAATCGATAGAATGGAGTCCCATTAATAAATTTTTTTAAGGAGATTTGAATTACCGAAATTGTCCTTGGCCCAACTGCGAAGATTGGCTTTTAGAAAGTTAATTTTTTGGAAATGATAAAAGCCCTGCAGCCTTCGGGGTTGTTATTGGACCACCATTCCTGGATTAAGTTCTTTAGATTCTCAATGGAATACTAGGATTTTTCGAATCTAAAGATTCGGGGGCGAGAATGGTGGGCCCCAAATTCCAGGTAGATTGGAGTATGGTCGAATCCAAGTGTAGAAAGTGCGTATTGGTAGTATCTGGGGTTCAAAGAGGGCCAATTGTGGAAGAGTAGAAATCGGTCTAAACGTACCCAGATTGGATCAGATTGAGTTTTGTTTTGTTTTTTTTTCCTTGGATTTTTGTTTTAAATCTATCCATTGTAGGTGCATGGTTTGAACCATAATCAATATCATACTTGATTAATTAATGGTGGAAATTGGGAAATTTATAACATCTTCCAAACTCTGCCACCGCGCGCGGTAAGAACTAAGAAGGGTTAAAAAACACAGTGAAGAAATATACGAATTAATTTAGAAAACAGAGATGCATTGGGTTAAGTGTGTGACCTCTAAACCATTGAGATGGTGATTGTACCAAACAACTCCACTCACATCTAGGGGTGTAAATGAGCTAAGCTACTCGTGAGCTACTCGAGATAGGCTTGGTCAATGCTCGAATTCGATTCGATTTTTCACGGGCCAAGCCAAGCTCGAGCTGCTCGTTTATGTTGACAAGCCGAGCTTCAAGCCTAAAAATACTCAGCTCGTGAGGCTCGCGAGCCTAAATGAGCTTTTATATATAAAATATTAAATTATTTATATATAAATCACAAAAATACATAATTATATAAACTATATAAAATTAAAAATATTTATGTATACAAGCTAATCGAGCTTAAACGAGCCGAGCTCGAGCTACTTGAGCTTTTCAGCGAGCCGAGCTCGAGCCTTCGAATACTATACTCGAGTCGAGCTCGAGCCTGGTGATACTCGGCTCAGCTCGACTCATTTACAACCCTACTCACATCAAAGATCTAAAAGATTATTCAAATATATTTTTAATTTATGGCTTTTTTAATTACAAAATGATGCATATTTATACTCTTTAAAAATATATATATATATTTTTAAAAATATTTGTTTAAATATATTGTTTGAATTATTGAAATTGTATATATTTATTTTTATATATATAGTATATAAATTTTTTTTTTCAAAAATCTATTATTTTGTTACTTGGATTTTTTCCTAGTTAGTATATATAATATTTAAAAAAAATTATTTGTGAAATTTTACCGTTTGTCTCTTGATATTTTACAAATTTGGTTATATAGTAACAAGTTTTGTTTTTTTGTTTTTTTTGTTTTTTTGCAAAACTTTATTGTTTGGGAACTTGATTCTTCATGAATTAATATTATATATATATATATATATATATATTTCTAAAAATCTATTGGTTGCCTCTTTTACTTTTTACTTGTCGCCAATAAAAATTTTGGTAATTGCCCCTAAAATATTTTTGGTCTCTAAAAAATAAAAACTGCTTCCTCCTTCTCTACCGGAAGTGCATATATTCTAGATGAGAACCAATGACTTTTAGAATCTATTAAAAATCTTAAACTTAATTGTATGTATTTTTTAACATTATTGTTTTCTCTTATTTTATACGAAACAATTTTTTTTCCTAGTCAATAAAATGCAGTTTATCTGTGATGGTGCAGTATATTTAATGTATTCCTAATAAAACAATTAATTAAAGTCAAAATATGAATTTGCAAAGTGAAGACTTCACTTCTCTAAAAATCTTTATATATACATATATATTATTTTGAAAATGTTTTTCATGATGTATCTCACTCTCATCATTTGGCTCACGGACCAACCCAAAGCTAGTCTAAGCCTGATTCAAACCCAATCCAAAATTAATATTTGATGAGTTAGACCAAGCACAACCCAAACAAAACTTGGATTGGATATGAATAACATTTTTAAGCCGGTTCTTTTGAACTATTTTTGGGCTGTTACAACATGCTGGTCCATGAGCTGACCCATTGGATTTATTATTAAATATTAATAATATAAATTTTAAAAAATATCACAAATAATACACAATGATAGAATGAGTAGGTGTCAACCTAGTTGAAATTTACCCATATTTTAGTTATACAATATTTTTCTCAAGTCAAAATTTAATAATACTAATCAATTAATAAAATTATTCATTTTTATTTTTTTTATTTTTTTTATTTTTAAATTATCACAGAGATTAATTAAAGTAAAGTTAAAAATAAATAACAACGACCTGATTCGAGCCGAATCCAACCGCCCGATCCTAGCCCGATTCAATAATTGATCCAAAAAGCCAAGCCTATGAGCTGGGCCATGGGCTTCATATTTAAAATTTTGGTCGGCCCAATTCTGCCCAAACTATTCATGAAGTTCGTTGAATTTGGGCTTGGGCTGGGCTAAAGCTTAAATATTTTGGGTTGGCCTGGCCTGGCCTAATGATGAAAGTGAGATTTATTGAAAAATTTTAATAAGATACAAAAAAATAAAAAAATTACACATGCATATTATTTTACATATATTTCACTAGAAAATTTATATCTATTATGATATAAAATTGAGAGATGTAGTAAATTTTATATATTATTCATAATGAGTATATCCATCCTCGCAACATATAAGTGTTAAGTGTCATTATTTATTAACTTCCAAATGAAAAGTCAGGATTTTGAGAATTTAAAATATGTATAGGATGCTTGTCCACATTGTTTTAAAAGATGAAACTAAATAAAAAAAAATAAAGATAGAAGGTATGTATAACCAATAAAATTGTTAGTTGATTAGTGAAACAAATTTATTCTTTGGCCTAAACGATAACAACTTCCTCGTGTTATATATATATATATATATATATATTTCCACCTTTGGTCATGTTAATTATCTTTGAAAAACACCAAAGTTGGCCAAAGATTAATTTATTTTATTGACATAAATCCTTTCATAACAAATGCACCCTTAGATGCATTTTTTTTTTCATCATATGTTATCAAACATCTAAAATATACCATGTGTATGATATCTTCTGCTTTTCTATTTCAAGTTCTCTAGTTGGGACATTTGAGTGAACTATTATAATTTCTTTTTAAATTTTCTTTTGGTCTTTAGTTGAGGTTGAGAGAATTAAAACTCAGTTTGATGTTATTTCTTTATTTGCTTTCTTATCCTCAACCTCACTTTGTTTGAAGAACCTAGTTAAATTCTTTTTACTTGTAATGAATATAAACATATGAAAAAATTTTAAACCTCCAATTATTATTTGAATATTTAGATCCATTATATATATTTAAAATATATCATCTCATTTCTTACAAAATCTTTTTACTAGTAATCAGAATATCAGTAATAAAATTAAGGATGTTACTTTACTATCAGCTATATAAAGTCAAGAAATTAAAACCAATTATGCTTTAGCTTTTTTATTTTTAACCGAAAGAACTATAAATTTTTTTTATGAAAATAAAATCCATTGTTAAAAGAATTTATTAATGAATATTCCAACATAAACATTTTTTTTTAAAAAAATATGATATATTAATAGCAAATATCTATTTATCTAGGTTTATCAAATCCCCTTGTAACAAAAACAACAAATATTTCTTATAAAAAGATACCAAAGAGACAAACAAGTATAAAAATGCGTTAGTTATAATAGTTTAATAAGATAAATCTTGAGTAGCAAAGCACAACTTGAGAATTGGAGGCTACACCCCGTCACTCTAAAGGATTAATTAATTATTAATTAAACTGTTTTTAGGTTTCATAAAATAGTAATACATAAATTCCTTTTGTAAAAAATAAATAAATAAATAAAAATTAGGAGTAAACTAAAACATTGTAAACCACTGTTATTTAAAAAAATTTTCGGATATTTAAATTTTGAAACAATAAATAGATAATAAAATAAACAAATAATTTATTTTTCCCATTAAAAAAAAAATAAAAACAAAAATAAAAAAAACCCGGGTTACCCTCGTCCCCCATATATAAACTCGCTTTCCAAACGCTAGCGCCTTCTCACCCAAACCCTAGAAATCCTCCCTCGGCGGCGCAGTGCCAGCGGAGTACCCATTTTCCACCTCTCTGCGAGCTCCGGCCAGCACCGAGAATGGCGGATACTCTAGTCCTCAGGGGCACGTTGAAAGGTCATTCTGACATGGTGACGGCGATCGCCACTCCGATCGACAATTCCGACATGATCGTCTCCTCCTCCCGCGACAAGTCCGTCCTTGTCTGGCACCTCACCAAAGAGACGGGCACCGGAGATCCGGCGAACACTGTGTACGGCGTCCCTCGTCGTCGCCTCACTGGCCATTCCCACTTCGTCCAGGACGTGGTCCTTTCATCCGATGGCCAGTTTGCTCTCTCCGGCTCCTGGGACGGTGAGCTCCGTCTCTGGGACCTTGCCACCGGGGTCACCACCCGCCGCTTCGTTGGCCATGCCAAGGACGTCCTCTCGGTCGCATTCTCCATTGACAATCGCCAGATCGTCTCCGCCTCCCGTGACCGAACCATCAAGCTTTGGAATACCCTCGGCGAATGCAAGTACACCATCCAAGACGCCGACAGCCACACTGGGTGGGTTTCTTGCGTTCGCTTTAGCCCCAACGCTTACCAGCCTACAATCGTCTCTGGATCCTGGGATCGGACGGTAAAGATCTGGAACTTGACGAACTGTAAGCTCCGGTCCACCCTCACCGGCCATGGAGGCTACGTGAATGCCGTCGCTGTCAGCCCTGATGGTTCTCTTTGTGCTAGTGGTGGTAAGGACGGGGTGACCCTGCTTTGGGACTTGGCCGAAGGGAAGAAGCTCTACTCGCTTGAGGCTGGAGCCATCATCCACTCCCTATGTTTCAGCCCTAACAGGTACTGGCTTTGTGCTGCTACTGAGGTCAGTGTCAAGATCTGGGACCTGGAGAGTAAGTCCATTGTGCAGGATCTCAAGCCCGAAGCAACCACTGGAAAGAATCAGGTATAACGAATATTAACTTATCTTTGCGTAATATATTGGGATTTGACTTTAAATCGGTAGAAATGTATGTTTTGTGGTTGCTTCCTTTTAGTTTTAAGTCTATTTTGTTTGTTTGGGTCTAGTATTTCTCTTAATGGTTAATATAGTTTATATGCTTTGTATAAGTTTTACTTGGATGCATACATGTTGGTGATGAATGTATGATGCTGCATCAGTAGATTGGTCTCTGAATGCTGAATCTTTTATTCTTCTAAGAACCATGCTAAGATTTTTGGTTAGGTTTTGCTTTGTGTTCTTGTTTTACCATGTTTTATTTGCCTCAGTTATGTTTTTGTTGCATGGTCTATAAGATGTGTTCCTATTAGTTTTCACGTTGACAAACTTATTGTGAGCATCATTGATTTTGGCTTCCTTAAAGTTAACTTTAATTGGCTGTGGTTCTGTTATTTTGTTTCAGCATGATTATTTGTAGCATTGTTGTGTTTTTCTTTGTATTGTTAGGTACATTTGGGGGTTAGAGCTTTTGGTAGCTTTTATAGATCTATGTTATTATTTTTATTCAAATTGTTTACACTGACATGAGTTTTTGGTGCAAAACATTCATATAAGTTGCTTTTAGCTGATGCATACATGTTCTTTATAGTCTATGTTGAATCAAGATAGAGAACCGCATTAATATATGTCTTATGAATGCATAAGGAAATCATTGTTTGCATTTGATCCGAACTTAAGAATATAAACTACTCACAGAGTTAACTGTAATGCAATTTATAGAATCATATCGACTGTTCTATATGCATCAGAGATAGGTTTACACTTTCTTGTGGGAAATGTTTGACTGCCATTATTAGCCTGATGACCACTATTTACTAATCATCGCAAAAGAAGACCTACAATTTCCTATCCTTGGTTAATATTTTCAAGAGTTTCACTCCATTCTGAGATGAGACATCTACTACTTTTCTAAGCCTCTTTTGCCAATAACCTTGAATTGGCTAAATTCAGTTCACCCCAATTTTAGTTCTCTTAGACCAAAATCTTGTTGCTTTTACTTTGATCTGCTATATTAGATGGTGTGTGAAGATCATGTTATGATATATTATGTTTGTGTTGCTTCAACAAGAGCTAGACTATAGTTTGCAACTCCATGTTTTGCGAACCATTTAATTGTAGAAGATTCCCTTCGGCAGATTTAGGATGTTTTTTTGCTTATGTTATGATGAACCATTAGAAAACATGTGCTGGATTTCCTGATTAATAATTTGTCCCTGCATACTGCATCTGTACATAATGTTTCTTACCTTGATAAAGAAATCTAATGAGTTTGTGTTGCCAGCTGCTGCACTGCACAAGTTTGAGCTGGAGCTCTGATGGGAGCACTCTGTACACTGGTTACACTGATGGTGTAATTAGAGTTTGGGAAATCACGAGAGGTTACTAGAACACGCCAGTAAGGCCTTCCAAGTTAGAATCTTTTTGCCGTTTTGAGTTTGAGAGCGGTGTTTACTCTATTGAACTAATTGTATTTCCTGTTTTCTTAGACCTGGAGCAGGTTAATTAATGACTTGTTTGTAAGAGTTTCGTTATTAATGTCTTGCATTTAAGTTTAAATCAGTCTTGATACTTAAACCTGCACCTCATTGATGGTTTCCTCTTAAACTACTTGGAATCATGTTTGTATGATGGTTGAAAAATGCTTCATTTGTTGATGTAATGTTCATCTTTGTTTTTTTATATTTTCAAATTGTTAGATGCAATCATCGTGTTTGAATATACTCTATGGTTTTTTTATTTGTCAATTTTAACTAAATTACAACTAAATCATATGAATTGAAAAAATTTTATTAAAATTAGTTGGTAATCTAAAATTTATAAAAAAATATATTAATTTTTAAATTTTATTTTTATTTAAAATATGTTTTTAAAAATATGCTTAAATATAGTGTAAATTTTTAGAAAAATATTTAATGTTTTATAAATTTTTTAAAGACACAAAAAAAACTATATAACCCTTTTAAAACGGGACAAATAAAAAGACGAGAGAGATAATTGTTTAGTTCTAATGTATATGTATATATTTATTTATATAATTATTTGGTATTATTATTATTTTTTTTTAACAAATAGATGACAAGCAACTCTTTTTAAGAAAAAAATCTGTATAATTTTTTTTTCGCTGCCATGATAAATTTGTTAGTCTCTAATGCCGTAAAATGGCAATTTTAGTTTAAAATGAATATTAGTTAATTTTTCAACGCAAAGAAATTATTCAAAAAGTATTATTTTTTTAATGTGTTAATATGGTAATAATAAGGATAATAATAAATACTTTTGTTTTAGAGAGAGAATATTGAATATTTTAAAAGCAAAGGCTAAAATGAATATTACAAACCATTTAAACACTGCAACCGGTATAAGCATCTCTAGTTTGATTGCATTATGATTTTCACCTTTATCTTCTACCTCACTTTAATGTTTGTCATATTTCATGTTGTTTAAAGAACATATGAAAAGCAAATGATCCAAATGATGGAAACCAAAGTTCATCTTCACTTGCTTAGTCATCTCATGTTTTTCATCTACCAAGTCATCTACACTAGGCGATCAATTTCCAACATTATACTTCCCATAGTTCTACACATTAAAACAAGTGAAGGGCGGACGAGTATTATTTTCAGACCACTAATCTCTAAATTAAGCCATCCCCTCCAGATGGACCAAGTGATGCTATCCAGGACAAAACTGCTCCATAAATTCCATATTGTCTCCATCACAGATCAAAGCTCACAAGCATCCAGTCCCATATCATTTTCATGCTCATCTGGCACTCTTGTTAGCTAGCTTCCCTCAATCAACTATAAATGCATGTCCAAACTGCCATCTCCAACCACACAGTCTAACACACAGAGAAAGGAAAAGAAATAGAATGGCAGGCCAGACTACCACTGCAACAACCTTGTTTCTCTTGATGTCCATGATACTGATGATCATATTGTTACTAGACTTCTCATATGTTTGTCATGCAGATCCTGATCCAGTTGATGACATTTGCATTGCTGATTTAAGTACAGGCCAGAGATTTGCAAATGGGTATCCCTGCAAACCGGCCTCACAAGTCACAGCAGATGATCTCGTCTCTGATGTCCTAGCCAAGGAGGGCAATACCAGCAATGTGTTCGGCTCCTTCACTACACACGGCACTGTCGTAAAGTTCCCGGGCCTCAACACCATGGGCATGTCCATGAATCGTGTCGACTTTGCACCCGGAGGCATCAATGCACCACACACTCACCCTCGTGCTTCGGAGCTTGTGATAGTCGTTCGGGGTACACTATTCATCGGTATCATTACAGCTGATAACAAGTACTTCTCCAAGGTGGTGAAGAAAGGTGAGATGTTCATTGTGCCCCGGGGTCTCATGCATTTCCAATGCAACATTGGCAAGGGGAAGGCACAGACATATGCAGCTTTTAACAGTCAGTTGCCAGGAGGAATCAGTGTTCCCAAGTCTCTCTTTCGATCAACACCCTCAATTCCTGACGGCCTTCTTTCCAAGGTCTTCCAGCTTGATGAAGCCACTGTCAGAGCCTCTAAAGCTAAATTAGTTAATATCTGATGGGCAACATGTTCCTATTTCTCCTTTCTTCCTTCATGTTGTTGTTGTTGTTGTTGTTGTTATTGTTTTTTTTTCCCCTCGTAATTTCTCTTTGTTTTCATGGAAAAACAAAGCTTCCTTCTTCTGTGTTGTATTGTTTGTTTTCATTGAAATTATACAATGTCTGTTGTAGTGCTTGAATGGTGTTTGAACATGGAATTGCAATATACATTCAGGTAATAACTACAATGACTGAGGAATATGAGTTATGAGTTTAACTGGAATAAGAGAAATAGAAGGGCTCTCGACAAGGGTGAGAAAAACATAGATCAAAGATTTACCAGGAGTCAAATCAATCATCGTATGAGCAATGAGGAGCTGCAGTACAGCCAGCATCAAACGGATCTTCAGAGCCACAACAATGCCAGTACTGGAATACTTGGCCTGAATCAGGAGTGTTCATTGTCCCTCCAGTGTACACACTCTCAAATTTCCTCTTTGTTTCTCCTGACATTGTAAGGAATGAAGTATTACTAACCAGAGGACCTTTGATGAATGTTTGAACTCACAAAAGAAATAAATATCTTCTGAAAGTGTCTTGACCAAAGAAATAGAGGACAAGATTTCAACAGTTCAATCAGTCTAGTAAACGTGGAAGTATTTGTTTCTCAAAGTATAATGAAAGCAAATCAACAAGTGTTAGGATAAAGAATTGTTTGGATTGGCTTTTGGAAAACCCAGAAGTGTTTTTTTATAAGTTAAGCACTTCTGGGTTCCAAAAATGGTGTTTGTATTGGCTTTTCTGAAAAAGCAAAAGCTGTAAAAAAAAGCTGAAAAACAGTTTTTTTTAAAAAGCTAGTCATAAACAGCTTATGAAAAAAAAACTGTTTTTAGCTTATTTTTACAGCTTATACTTCTACATTAATCCAAACAGAAAATACAAAAAGTGCTTAACTTACTCTGGAGAAAACACTTTTTTTCAGAAGCACTTCTACTAAACTATAAAAAAGCACTTTTTGATAAACCAATCCAAACAAGACCTAAAAAGGGGACTGCATTCCTTATATAGGAAATAAAAGTCAAATATTCCTTCTATATTCCTCCTAGCTAATACTAAGTGAGAGGACTATTTGCTTATTCCTCCACTTTAACAAAACAACATCAAGTAAGGGTGGAGAATACATCAATTTAGACATTAACCTTAATCCCCCTATAATCCCCATCCAAACACAAGGGACCGGTATTGTTAGATAATGTCCAGATCAATGTGAGACAATTGTTCCGCCACCTTCTAGTTTTGCAATTGTTATGGAGGACCTATTTTGAGAAGAAGTTATACTTGAATAATCTTATTGGAAAAATAAATCTTCCAGCTACAATCTGATTTTATATAAAGGTGAAGTATAAACACATGATATAAAATTGACCATTTATTTATAGTATCCAGCACAAAAATAGCATAATGCTATAGGCAACAATTCTAGCAAGTGTGAAATATAAAGTGGTCTTGATTTATCTGAATTTGTAGCATAAGCAAAAGCAAGCATGTAAAATCTGCTAAGGTAGTTGTAAACATTTCAAAAAATAGCAAATTGCTATTATTACTATTACCTTTTCTTTTCTTTTCTTTTTTTTTTGGGTATGTAAATACAACCTAGAAGACAAATTTTCTTCAAGGCCATTTCAGATCATTTCTTCTGTTTCATCAACCTTTTTAATTGTCCCATGTTTTCTCTAGTTTCTTCCATTTTCTGCATTCTTTTCTTGAACATGATGCAAATATCACAAAACTATTTCCTTAATCGAATAGTCTGTAACTAAGACAACCACAAAAGGGGCAAACTCAACTCCAGGTTTGCTTTACAAGGCAATCTAAATCCACTTCCCAAGTATTCTTGAACTCTTTTACTATCAAGCAACTCACAGCGCTAATGCATTATCTCCGCTTTGTACATTTTTTTATTTATTTTATTTTATTTTATTTTGGAGTAACATACAACAATAAGAGGTGGTGAGCACCCAAAACCTCACCAAATTATGTTGCACAAAATTTTCTCTTAAGTCTTATACTTATTACAAATTGAGTAGACTGGTCAGAAAAGAATGACGCTTTCTGCTAAGTTAGCTCAGGAACTTCGCTTTTCGCTTGAGCATATGGTCTGATTTGTCATGAAACATATAGTACCATTTATGCTTATAGGAATTTAGGCAATGGTTTATACATTAAGCAATTCATGCAACATGTGCACCATTGTATCTCAAATATGATTATGAAAGACAAATAAAGTGTCAAATATGAGCACATGACATAAATCCAATGATTCAATTTTAGCTAAAATTTCATCCAATGTAAGACAGTTGTGCATCCTTTGAAACATTTGCATAGAAGAAAATAGCGAAATCCTACCTAAAATGCATTTTGGCCTTCGAGGGGACATTTTGGTTTTTCAATCCTCATACACATTTTTCCCAAATTGACAAATTTTGGATCATACAAGCAAGAGAACAACAGCTCCAAAATCATATTCAACCGAACAAGTAGATACTAAGGTTGAGTTCAAAATTTAGTCTAAAGGCATAGCAAAATTACATCTTTCTTTTACGCCAGAAGTACCAGACACATCCACATTGATTGGAAAGTCAATCCATGCCACAGATTAATAAATCAAGGAAAAAAGAATCCAACAAGAACAATTAACTACGAATTGGCATGCTCGAGGAAGGAAGACTGACCACCAAAATGGGCGGTGTGGAAGCGGCATGCTCGAGGGTGATTGACAGAGGGGTCGAACGGTTGCTTACAGTTCTTGCAGGTTCGCAGGACTGGATCAGGGCCAATCGTGCATCGAATCACCGAGGGGCACCCTCGAAGCGCCAGCACCAGCGCCAGCGGTGTCCGATTGGCGTGGCTGTGGATCACTGCAGTCCTGCCGGCTCCCACGCTATGGAAAGGGGGCTCAACGCGAGAACAAACCAGCGGCAATCGCACACTGGCTCCGAGTCCCGCCATCTTCGCTAACGAGATCCTCTTTCTCTCTTTCCCAAATATCACAACTTACCACTTTCTTTGGTTATAATCTTAGTTTGAAATTTTTTTAAAAAAATAAAAAATAAAAAAATGGTATTTCAAGTCATTTTTAGAAGAAACTTGTGTTTGGGTCAGTTAAACCACGCCAAAATTGTGAAAGATTAAATTTATTTTTAATATAGAAATTGGTCCAAATGACCGAGCCATAGGTTGTGTACGTAAATGATTTCGAATTTGAATATTTATACATATAAAAAATATAAATGATGACAGATTTATTTTTTTTATAGAATTTTTATTTAAAATTGAGTAAATTTATTTTTAACAAGTTAGTTTAATGGAAGAGGCGCATCTTCTATTCAGTTGGTGGGCAAATAAAACTTATTATTGAAAAATTTCAGTAATTTAATAATATATCAGTTCTTTCAATTATATATAAATATTTATAATTTTCAAATTAGTAGTAAGAGATTAAATTAGCATGTATATAAGCTAGAGTTGCTACTTAGAACCAATATTTGTGAATTATTAAGTATACAAATACTATATATTAAGTTAGGGTTGAGTTAAAAGCACAAACAAATTGATCTTCAGTAATCATTCATTCATCAACCATATTTAATGAATTTATCAACAATTAAATCAAACTGTCTATTGATAGTCGAATCATCATTAAAACTTTTCAGAAAGTAATGAAAGAGTTTTTTTCAGATAAATATATATTTTTTAAAAGTATAAGCGGTGGTTATGTACAGATAATTCCCATCCATATATGCCCGCCCCCACAGTAGAAAAAAACCCCTGTTTGATAGTCTTTGCTTCTCTGCACTTTCTTGTACAGCACCAATGAATCACTGCTTCATGTGTGCCCGTTTGCTATCCAAATCCACAAAACACTCTCTCAGCTTTGATTCCTCTTTATCATCACCATCCTCTCAAGCTCGGATCGTCCAGTTCGCCATCCAGCATACGCAAAGAGCCTTCTTGTGAGTGTCCGAGGTTTAGTCCCACTCTCGGATCACATTGCCCACCAACTGTTCGACGAAATGCCTCTGAAGCAAATAGATACAGGAAAGTTTGTCAAAAATCAATACATGGTGTGGCAAACACTGAGTTTTACGTTGGACATGCCACAGTCAATGAAACTCCAGCTTCTGACAGTCGGAGAGTCTCGGAAGATGCCGAAAAGATTTGTGTTTTGCTCTCAAACCAATCAAGCTCCATGGTCACATTTTGTCTGGATAAGTCTGGAGTGCAGGTATCTCCTCCGCTTGTGGTTGAGGTGCTGAAGAAACTAAGTAATGCAGGAATGCTGGCTCTGGCCTTCTTCCGTTGGGCTGAGACGCAGCCTGGTTTTAAACATACCACTGAGAGTTTTCATTGTCTTATTGAAGCACTTGGCAAGATCAAACAATTTAGATTGGTTTGGAGTTTGGTGGATTCTATGAGTGTTCTGCGTCTACTGACGAAAGAGACTTTCGGACTGATTGTTCGGAGATATGCCAGAGCTCGGAAGATTAAAGAAGCTATTGATGCTTTTGAGAGGATGGAGAAGTATGGTCTCAGTCCTGAATTATCTGATTATAATTGCTTGATTGATACTATTAGCAAATCAAAGCATGTTGCTGAAGCTCAGGAGATTTTTAATGACATGAAGAGGAGGAAGAGGTTCACTCCTGATCTCAAGACTTATACCATTCTTTTGGAAGCTTGGGGGAAAGACAGGGATTTGTCAGAGATGAATTCAGTTTATGCAGAGATGTTAGATGCTGGGTTTGAACCTGATGTTGTTACATATGGTATACTCATCAATGCTTTCTGCAAGTCGAATAAACACGATGAGGCCATTAAAATATTTCATGAGATGGAGATGAAGGGAATCAAACCAAGTCCTCACATTTATTGTTCTCTTATAAATGGATTAGGATCTGATGAGAGATTGAATGAAGCTCTGGCGTTTTTTGAGCTATCCAAAGCTAGAGGCTTTGCGCCTGAGTTACCGACATATAATGCAGTTGTTGGTGCTTACTGTTCTGTGCTGCAATTTGAGAATGCTTTCAGAGTTTGTGGATGATATGAAGAGTTTCAGTATTGGTCCGAATGCTCGAACTTATGAAATCATCCTGCATCATCTTATAAAAGCCAAGAAAACAGACGAGGCATATCATATTTTTCAGAAGATGAGTAGGGAGCCTGGTTGCGAGCCGGAGATCAATACATACAGCATGATGGTTAGTATGTTCTGTACCAATGAAAGAGTTGACATGGCCTTGAAAGTATGGAAACAAATGAATGAGAGAGGAATCCTTCCTTGCATGCATATGTTTTCATCGCTGATCAATGGACTGTGTGTCGAGAACAGACTCGACGAGGCTTGCAGATACTTTCAGGAGATGCTGGATAAAGGTATTAGGCCTCCAGGTCAGTTGTATGGGAATCTAAAAGAAGCTCTTATCGATGGAGGAAAACGCGATGTAGCTATAAGTATGGGTTTGAAGCTTGATAGGTTGAGGAAGATGCCATTGTTTGGTTAAGGAAATCCCATGCTTGATATTAGTTCATGGTGAACTTGTTCTTATGATTAATGACTATGAGATTGTGGTTGATATAGCTTCTCTGTTTTGTCATTGTGATGAAGTAAGAAATTAAAAAGGAAAACATTTTCATTTGGAGGTGCAGGTGATCTAAGTTTCAAATTGCAGACACATGAACAAAAGAACTATTGTGATAAAATAAGGAAACAGCTATATAAAAATAATCTAGAGTACAAACTCCTTGTCATAAAAGTAATTACAGAAATGAAGTTTTAAAAGCATGAGTGATCTGGAAAAATTACCCTTCCACTTATAAATACAGATTGACTCGAGCCCTAATTAAAATCACAAGCAGAACAACTGAATGGGTATTTAATATTGCTTTTTCACAGTGCCTGTGGACTGCTACCACAGCATACAAAAACCATGCACTACAAATTTGTACCGTAACTTAAGTCCATATACATTGATATAACCTCATATAAGAAATCACAGCCATGATGGGAGTGCAAACATGCTCCACAAATGACACTGAAAAATTGTATATGAAGCACAACTAAGTTACAGAAGTTGAGGATTTCCGAAAGGATTTGTTTGTTGATGAGGATTGTAAGCACCAAATGTTCCGAGTCCCGTATCACCAAAGGGATTAGATGCTATTGGGGTGATTGGTGCCGGATGATGCATGGGCTGCATAAAGGGATTTGGCTGCGGCATCATGGACCATTGTTGTTGTTGTTGTTGTTGCTGCTGCTGCTGAGCCATAGCAGCCATTTGAACAGCAGGTGGGGCGGCAATTTGGTTTGACATAGCAAACGGATCAGGTGCAAGGAAAGGGTTTGGAGCTGTTGTTCCATAGTAATTGTTCTGCTGTCTATAAGCGGCATCATCATATAGACTGTCCAATGTAAGTTTGTCGAATCCCCCTGCCTGCAGGCATAGAATAGACATCACCTTGAGTTAAAAAATAAATAAAAAAAATCAAGATTTGACCATAACATTTCAAGATTAGAACCTAAACAGGAAAAAGCCTAACACAATTGCACAGATAATATAATGATCTCAACCCACACCACACTAAAATTAAAAAAAAAATGCCTTGATTAAAGAAGCAAAGTCAATGCAGAAGAAAGAAAACTGAATCAGTTCTGAAGCGAAAGAACCAACCAATTTGCTTTCAACAGGTGGTGGGTCACTGCTGCTTGGCGTAACTAGAGCAAGTTCCCATCCTGATGGATCAAATTCCTTGTTTTGCATCGTACCAGAACCATTCAAATTTGTAGAACCATCTGAGACTGAGAATGAAATAGTTTAACATTTACCAGTGTCAATGCAAATTATGTAAATATGAAGTAATTAAGTATTAGTAAGAGAAATTTGAAAGACATACCAGATGGAATTATTGCAAGAGCTAATGCATTGCTTTCCTCAATTTCTGATGCATCAGGAACTGAGCTATTCAATCCCTGCACAATCATATTAGGATGGCATTAAGGTGGATGTGGAGATAAAGATGATCAAATCTTTTGCACAAGGCCTACCAGTAGATCATCAGTTTCAGCCCTAGGAATAGGATCAGCCACAGGAATCGGAGATGCAACTTCAATATCAGAAGACATCGCCTTGGGCTCCTCAATGGATGGTTCTGCAATCTCAGCAGATTCAGTAACTTCTTCTGGTTTGTAAGTCAAAAGGAGCCTTTCTGGGAAATCCTGGTTGAAAATTTTACATTCAAAAGATATCTTGTCATGATAGGGATCAAAGTGCACATCACTAATAAAATTCCGAAGAATATAAGACAGCAACCTCAACTAGAAACTATGGGAAAGTAGGACTATTTTCATCAAAATCCAATTGCTGGATCATTTTTGAGATGTTTCTATGATATCGTAAGGTACAGAGAAACTGCTTCAATTTTTTTATTTGTGGAGAAATCATGCATAGTAAAAGATTCTCACAGACCATTGCCTTTACTAGTACCTCATCATTTGTCATATCTCCAATCACAAAAATGTAAACACATATATCCCAAACAGCAAACACCTTTGCCTCCTTTCTTATATCTCGAAACATGCCAGTGTCTAAACAAAGACAAAAGCTATGCCATAAAATACAAAACAGGTTCTTCAAGATGCACCCACTTTTATAACATTTCCTCTCTCTATCATTCCAACAGAACAGAATCACCTCCAGAGACCATTCCCTTCCATCTTATCCACATCTGACAATAAAGACAGTACTCTATAGACCACAATATCCAACTCAAATTCAAATTGGACACCATCATCTAGTTCCAACAACAGCTGAATTACGTTGTCTTAGGTAGTGTTTGGTTGGATGTAATTCTAAATGCAGTGGATTTCTACTTACAATGTAACTGGAAATACTTCGCTTTCAAAATACAGTGCAGTCAAATCTTGTGTTTGGTTGGATGTAACTGGAATTACTGTATTATAAGATTTTATGTTTGTTTGGAAGGATTTGTAAATCTGAAATTGGAAAACATGTGTATAAGTGTATGTATATGTCTGTGTATATGCATATATGCATATATATACATATATGTATATGAGTATATATACATGTATAAGTATAAGTATATGTGTATATTTGTGTGTATATACATATATACTTATATATATATATATATCTATATATGTGTATTTATATATATGTAAACATACTATATATAGGTATATCTAGGGAATGTATATACATACATGTATGTATATATAAATATATGTATGTATATTTATATGTATACATATACGTGTATGTGTATATATGTATATGTATAGATTTTTGTATATGTATATATATATACATATGCATATATACTGGTTTTGAACTCCCGGGATTTGGTTTTACGGTCATTTTGGCCGTAAACCAAAATCCCTTAATAATGTGATTTCAAAAACACATGAAAAATGAAATACATCAAAACAAACACCGGATTTTAAAAAGATAAGGGATTTGGAGTTACATGTAACTCCAAATCCCTTGAAACAAACACTACCTTAGTGGAAAAGGCTGGTACATTCACCTTTTCTCCTATATGGTTGGAAACCACTGTTTACTATGATATTAAGCTAGAAAAAGAATAGATAAGTCTGAATCAAAAGAAGAGTACAGGGAAAGGCTTTCAATATGTTACACATTCAAGCCAGATTCCAGCTACAATTTAGATTTTCTGCATACTCATGATCATATTATATTTATAAGTAGAGAGGGTAGTTATTAAATCAAAAGTACATGTTTGGAATATAATTTAAAGAAAAAACAATTCTTTAAATCAAGAAACAAACCAGTGGTTCTTTAAGCGTGGAAACCATTCGAGGAGCTTCTCTTATATATTCTTCCATCGTTGCAAGAAATGATTGTGGAGGCTAAATTGGAAAAGAAGAAATAGATGATGTCAGCCAGAATTGAAGACTTGATAGAATAAGCGATGCACTCTAAAGAATTTGAGATTTAGTACCTCTCTTAAATTAGGGAACTGAAAATTCCTAGCTAGTTCTAATCCTCGGCAAACTTCATAAAAATCAGAAAGGCTCCCAGCCTGTGAGAAGTGAGAACAGAAGTTAAAATAATCACCAAGGAGGAGTGCTATCCAAAAATAAGAACTAGCAGTTCCTGGTGCATCAATATACCTGTTGGCCGGCCCCTTTGTATATTTCAAGCGCCTTGATGGCCTCATGTCTTGGCATCTCAAAGAACTGCAATGAGGCAGAAATAACAATCGATAGGAAGGAACATAGGGGGCCTCATAGGTCAACTATGCTAATAAAGGGTCATGATAATGATGAATATCTAGTACCTTGTCTACAAGGTTGATGATGCCATCATTAATAGCACAATAAATTTTAAAGCTTTCTTTCAATACCTACACACAGGCAATCAGGTTATAAGCTGCCAAAAGAAAGAATAAAATACTATAGTCACAATTAATGATAATTTGATCTCACAATAGAATGAAAAAAATACTCATCCTTGAAAATATCTTTAAGTACTAGGTTAAAATATCTTAATGTACTAGGTTAAACTTAATAATGTTGTCTCACTAGCTCACTATCTCATAATAGAGATGGCAGATCAATCACAAGGAGAGTTATAAAGTAATAACTGATGCAACCCATTATCATTCTTAGTTTCTTCTATTCGTGCTTGTGCCAGAGTCCTGGAAGTAGCAGTAAGACATTGCCAAGATTCTATGTTGAAGAACATTCTCCAGATGAAGTCATACAAATTAATTGATGCACACTCCCTGAAGAAAAGCATATATGATTTTTGTTTAATGTGTAGTTCTGTCTTACACTTACTTGAACACAGCTCTATCAATTAAGAAAAATTTGCTTTGGGTAACAGAATGAAAAAACAGGGGTCTTCTTGCCTATCAATCAGAGGTCTAAATTCTAGCCCTTATCTATCAACCCTGGACTAAATTTTTAGAATTTAAATCGGTCAATTGGATAAAGGTGCCAAGCTTGGCAGTACCAGTGTAATATTAAGTTTTGCTTATACTTTAAAGTTATGCAAGAAATGCAAAAGGGAATGGTCCACCAGTTTCTGATAACTATAAAATTAGAAAAATTGCAGCTGTGGTAATCATTAATGTTATATGAATGCCTTCTTTAGGCAAACTAATTATATATTTACAGATTTATAAGCAGAGTTTCAAGTCAAGAATTAAGCAGAAACAAAATATATGCGATTGAAAGTTTAGTAGCTTACCAAAGCTAAAGCATATTGTATTACATAATTGCTAATTGCACCTCCTTCTGGCTGCAATCAAATCAGACAAGGGTATGATTACTTGAAAATGATAAGTGGTAGGAATGAAACTGATGTTCCTAAAGGTTGTAGTAATTTACATGGCATCCAATAAGACGAAATAGTAATCGCTGTAAAGCAGGCAACTGCTCTAACAATTCCTCAGAATCCAGTTCCCTTGTTCTACTGTGGCCCTGTGTCAATGCAGCGGCTTTGTTAACCAAAACGGGCTTTATTTGTAATGCTGACACTAATTTTGTCACTTTAAATATGCAAATGCCAAAAACGAGAAAGAAGAGACATAATAAATGGGAATCATTATTCAAACACCTTTTCAGTGCCTTGATTGGGCTTTGCCAATCGCTCAGCTTCGACATCATACTTCAAAACTCTGAAACTCTCCAATCTTTCCTCCAAAAACAAAGCATAAGTGCGAACCCATGCTGAGCAATCCCATGCTGCAGAAATAATTATCTTAAGTGAGAAAGAAACTCCATTCTGAGAAAAAGGACTATGATTAGGTCCTCTTCAAAATGATTTAGGCAAGTGATGATGAGTTAACCAATCGGGCTAGAATCATCCTTAAAGTTTGACAATTGAAGAATACGCCCCCTCTGAGAGAAATTTAGAAGCTCTTCGCGAAATGTAGGATCACCCTCCCTTAGGGTCCTGTGAATGACTATTAGTGTTTTCAATGCTACCTGTGGTGGATGAAAGAAAACAAATCAGTAATTGTAATACAGTAACTGTTTCTCACTCAGCATGTTCTCAAGATAAAAAGAAATTGTAAGATTAGAAGATACTTTTGTGATGTATGTTCAAGATAACAAACAAGGAAAAACAAAGAAAATTTACAAATAAAATTAAGACAATATAGCTAAAGAATTGGCACTTTTAGCATTGCCAAAGCAATTATTACTGTTTGGTTACCTCTTTTCATGCATTTTTGTGCTTGCTCTCTCTGGAATTCATATGTAATAAGTTGCAAGTGATGAAAAAAATGATTGATCAATTCCATACAAAGAAAAATTAGTTAACTATCTCAGGCAATAAAGTTAAATAAAAGGATTTTAAATCCAATTTTTTAACTCGAAAACAGAAGGCATCATATTGTAATTTAGCACCGCTACATATAGAACAAAAAGAGATGAATTTGCCAAGAGGACACTGTCACACAGTTTCCCATAAAGAATGGAAATTCCCAATTGCACTTTTACCACTAAACTATACCTGCCACAATAAGCAGTGAGATTCTTCCTTATAATGAACCTTGTTTCAAGAAATTAAGGAAATAATAAATCAGGGAATAAGAAATATAACTATATGCAGTAAAAGAAAGTGTCTCGTGATTGTCAATATCACAATATGGCTTCTCATCAACTATCAATGCAGGGTGTTCTTCAAATGAGCTTCACTGCTGAAGATAAAGATGTTATTGGTTGTGAACCCAAAACCAGGCAGGATACCTCAGCCAATTTCTGTCCACATTCTCACATTTATTCCTCATAATAAGGAAAAACACATAGCTAGAGCTTGCTGCAGGTGAGGCTTAGTTAGGGCATAGCAATGATGAGATGGGAGTTTCACCCTAGAACATGACTGAAGATCTGATTGTTGCTGCTTTGAAGTAATGGACCAAATAATTTGAGAGATAACAAACTAAAGTTCATATAAGTGGTGGAGAGAAAGAAGTGTTTAGCGGAATTCCACTAAACTGTGGAACACTTAGTCCATGGTTAGCGTGAACACGAAGCATGGAATTAATTTTCTAACCTGTTACACAAAAGTGCAGCTGCCTACGTTATATTTCATCTAAATCATGCATAATGTTCATTGAAGAGTATGCCTTCACCAGACAAGGCACCCGTAAAGGACAACTTCTGTTTAAGAAACCATAATAAGAGCTGGCAATTACAGGCAGTATAATCCACAACTCCAACTATGTGTACCTCACTCTATTCTCTGTCAGGAATCTCATACTGCTAGAACTTGCAATAGGTGAAGTTCAGTTTGCATATCAGACAGATCAGGATATAGAAGTTTAGTCCTCGAATGTGCAAGCAGATTTGACTGTTGCCCCCTAGTGTAATGGAGCAAACAGTGTGTGCAACAAGAAACAAAATTGAAAAAATGTGGAAAAGAGAAAGAAGGTGCCAATAGAATTTCACTATACCATGGATAGATGAAGTTTGCTGTTAAAAATAACACATGATATGGATTCAATTTTATGATTTATAAAGTGTAGCAGTGCACCTTATCTTTCACACGAATCATCCATAATATTCGACGTGGAAAAATATCTTCATCAGCAAAGGCTGCCGTAAAGGGCAATGTTTGTTGGACTAATCATAATGAAACACAACCAACACATTGGTGACGAAAACGACAGTCACCACCATCACATACTTCACTGATAATTGTCTAAGATTCCTCTTTGAATGGGTTAGTCACCAAAAAACTTCAATCAAGTAATAAATTTTGAGTATTATTTATGATACTGAAAGTGACCATTGTCTTATCTCTATTTATGATAGTGGTTGCTAACATACAATCAAACTTGCTTCAATAATAGTAAATTTTTTTCACCTCCATAGTTCATTGTTTGAAATACTACCGTACAAGGCTCCCACTTATTACCACATCAAGAACATTGTCAGTTAGATGAGAGTCCTCCATCATACCACCTTCCCGCTTGAAACAAAAGGTTTTGTAAATAAGAGAACACATAACTTTAAATACATGAGATTAGCAAAACCAGACCAAGACACTGTATCAACCAATCGACCCCACAGTTAGGTTTCACAGGCAATTCCTAAAGCCTAGAGAAAAAAAGATGCAATTTTATTTTCAGACCAAAAAAGAAGGGTGGAATAGAAAAGACATCATCCAAAACCACCACACGTTATCAAACAATCCATATTATTTTTTCTTCAGCGTGAAAAAGCCATGATCTTGATATGAAGAACTAAAACTCAATAACATGCTCAAAAGGAACAGATCTAACGAGTGCAAGTGAGCAGGAGTGAATACCGTCCAATTATGAGTCTTTCCCAAGCGTCGAGCGAGAGCATGTATACAATAAGCGACATCAGCACGCGGGCGAGTGATCGAGGTAGCCGCCAAGATCTCTGCGTAGGACAGCCACGAACACGTTAATACTCCCGTTTCCGGTGCTTATCACACCAAAATCAAAACATAGAAAACAATACAAGATCCAAAAAGAAAAAGAACTCATAATAATCGTACTCCTGATATGCCTCTCCTTGGGCGGGCGCTCGACGTGATTCGTGGCTTTCACGATGGCAACATCCAAATCCTCAATTACAAAGAGAGATACAAATAAAGACGAATTAGGTCAGATCTATAAAGATTGCGATTGTAAACAAACAGTGGATGGATTGATTGACAAATACCCTAAAATCGCTATTGAGATTGGCGAGCCCGACGGTAGTGGAGTCCTTGAGAGCGCCGTAAGCCTTTCGGAGGCTCTTGATGGTTGCCATGTGCCCCTCTCTCTCCGCTTAGCACTCCCACACGTCCACCTACTCTGTGACTTCGCTGAGGTCTTCTCTCTTCCTCACCTCCTCCGCCTTCTTCGTCTCTTCTCTATTTTTCTCGATCTTTTTGTTCGAGAATAATGGCGTTTGCCTCGCCTTTCGGCTATTGATACCAGTCCACCAAGCCACCAGCTTGGGGCCCCTGAAGCACGTGATAGTCACGTGATCATGACCATACATGCCGCCAGTGCCGTATTTGTTGAAAATTCCTCAATGGTCCTAGAAACATTATAAAATTACAATTTCGTAATGTCCACGCTTGCTTTTCGATCCACTTGCTTGCTATTATCAGACATGAACCATTTTTAGTGGTTTATATCTGAGACATTTTAGGCTTAAAAAGCACACAAGAAGTCCACGGTTATTAGATTAATTTAAAACATTATATATATATTGAGTATTTTTTTAAATGATTAAATTTGATTAATGGAAAGATTGTTTTTCAATACTTTAGCAATGAATTTGGACCAGCTAGTTGACCAAAGAATAAATACAAATATTGAAAATGCTATTAGCCTACAAATATAAAGATTAATTATCAAAATTAAAAATTTAGAGCTAAATGTAAACACAGGATAAACCGTATCATTAACAAATTAATTAAAAACTAGAATAACATAACATAATAGTAAAGGTTTTTTACTTACATAACATTAAATAAAAAAATATTTATATATTTTTAAAATTATTTAAATATTATATAACCAGTCAGTGTGAAGTGCAGAGCAAACTCAAAAAATATTTGTGCATCTTACATAAAATTTAGAGTTTAATCTTAATTTTTTTTAAATAAAAATTTTATGAAAAAAAATGTTGGTATCAACATGTCAAGAGAGACTGTGATTTATATTTTTATTATAGTAAATAAAATAATTATAAAAGTTAAATATTACTTATTATCCACTGAAATTTATCTTTAAAAAACCAAAATATAAAATAATGTAGATTAAAAAAAAAAAAAAGGAGCTGCTCTTCCGGCCAATCATAAGATAGAAGAGAGTTCATTCGCTTTATGGATCATCGATCATCATCGTTGGCATGAGTAGCAGCGGCGACGGTGGTGGTGGTTATGCTGCTGCTGCGGGCTTCCAAGCTCGACCTCCTTCCCAAATCTCAGCCCTGTTCTTCTTCGTCTCCGTTCTCCTCCTCTTCTTCTATCTCTTCTCTCCTATTCGAGCCTCACTCCAGCTCCCTTGCCCTCATGCTCTCCGACTCCACCTTCCTCATCTTCCCCTCCTTCTCGCCTTACCCCTCCACTCCCATACTGTCGCGTCCCTCCCCACCGTCGTTCCTCCGATCTCTACCGCCGCTTGCTTCCTCCGCCTCCTCCCCAACCCTAGTTCCGATCCTGGCCATGTCCTCTTCGTCTCTGCGTCTCCGCACTCTGCTGGCTCCGGGATCCTCCTCCGTGCTTGGATTCTCCTCCGCCGCCTAGCCTCCGCTGACTTTTTCGCCCCCGCCCGCCTTACCTTCAGGCAAGATCGTGCCAAATCCGCCATCGCACTCGATCTCCCACATGGGCTCGCTGTGCGTCTGGTCGGCTCCGTCAACGTTCTTGTCCTGCACTCGCTCGCCGCTAACAAGATCTGGGTTTTGGGCGGGAAAATAGTGGGGCAGGACGGTGATGGGCAAAACGAGGTGGTTCTTAACAAGTGTGCTGTCATCGATTGTGTCCGGCCAATTTACTCCGTCGAGATCGCCATGGGGTTTCTGCTACTTGGTGAGGTGGATGGTGCTAGGGTCTTCCCGCTGAGGTCCCTCATCAAGGGTAGAAGGGTTGTAAAACACAAGGGTTTGGAGACGAGAAGGATGGCTGGAGCTCAAGCCCCAGACTTGCCTGCGGTTTCATTGAAGAAGAGTCTCCCTAACGGGATGACAAATCATGCTATGATCAGCACTTTCTCTACTTCTTCCAGTGCATTTTCTGATGTTCGGGTTGTTTGTTGCAATGGCAATAGGGATGGTGGTATGGATGCGGGCATGGGGAAAATGGATGATGCAGAGGGTGCTTCTCTCTGTAAGTCTTGTCTACAGTACCACTCTACCTCTTTGGTTTGCTCTTACTATCTATAATGCTCGTTGAAGCTATGCATGTTGGTCATATGGTATTGCATCCATTATCAATAACCTTAGTTAATCGTGACATACATACTCTGTGTTTGAGGCATTGGAAAACTTTGTGCTTTGGAAATTTGAAATCTGTCATTAGGGTATGTTGCTACCCACCTCCATCAATTGATTTACAACTTTCCGTCATCCTGATTTTATTCCTTTCTTGTTCAGCAAAAACTCTGGATCAATGTAGTTTCATCTTTAGTCTGGAAGACATACTAGTTTCAAGGCAATCTTTTTTGTAGGTCGATATCATTACTTGGCTCTGCATGAAGTTTCTCCTACTAATCATTATGTTGACACCATTGTCATGATGCATAGTTGCTCAAATTGATCTCCTCTGCAATGTGACCATCATCATCATCATCTACTCCTGCCAACCATAAACAATTGGTGTCCCTTTTATGATAGTCAAAGTTTAAGTTTAACTTGGAAGACAAAAGAAAAAATTGGCTATGAACTTGACTGCAAAACACCTGTCTTTTCATCAAGCTTTGGCTTGTAGAATGTGGCCTATTAGCATTATTGAGAGGATGTTTTTAATGGCCTTCTGTCAAAGATGGCTTCTTGTTTTTGGAATATTTATCTGCTATTAGACTGCTGCATCACATTAATATCATCCAACACCTTTTCTTCTTATACAATTTTACTAATGATGGTTTCAAATAGCCAACATGGAGTATGGGATGATGGCGGCAGGTAATGACCTATGAGGTTGTTTGTCATTGTGAGTGTTGAGGCTGCTGACAGTGTAGAGGAATAACTGTGATTGGCTGGGGAAGGGTTTTGATCACAGCTATTATCTGTACTTGCTTTTCATCCATCATTTTACTGTAGACAGTTTTATATGATTGAATCTTGTTCATTGGTGAACTGGTTATCAAAATGTAATATTAATCACTAGGTATTAGGCTTTTCCAACTACAGGTTATGCATTTGATTTGAATTTTCTGAGGTGGTTGTTTTTAATGTTGAAATCAATAATCATTGCTATAGTTCTCAGGGAGGTTCTCAGATAGGCTACTGTTTGTACACTTAACATCCTTTTCCATCCGATAATCTTGTTCTGCATATTTTCCAGAAAGATTGGCAAATTCCATTTGTTTATAACTGTCAGTGTTCAACTTTGAATTTATACCTTGTGCTCGATCTTGATTTCTCTTTGATTTTTTTTCCAATCTTATTTGCAGGTAAATTTCAAACTGCAAAACTGAGGCAGGATTCTGGTGAGTTTGGCTCATTTTTTGTGTGTATCAGGTGCATAAAGGATCACCCTTCTGAAAGTGGCACAGGAGCTCTTGCATCCCTGAAAGCAGTTTCCATCCATGGTTTAAATAAGAAAAAGTTTCTGATCTTGGATTCAGAGGGATATTTACATCTCATTGATCTTCATAGCACCATTACATCATTAGAAGCAAATGTTAAATTTACCATGAACCCAAAAGATACGTATGTAACGCGTTTTGAGCATACCATGAAAGTGCAAATGCTGGCTGTTCCACCTGATCTTTCTACAAGTATGCCCTTTTGAACATATCAAAGGATTCTGTTTAAGTGGCTTATTAGCCTATTTTATCAATGTTGCAGGAAAGCAAGTTGTCTGGCTATCAGATGGTAGATACTCTGTGCATATGATGTCTGTGGGTGATCTAGAATATCCTATGAGTGTCAACAATGAAGATGAAAACAAGGAAAAGACAATGCATATGGCTGGTTGTTACTCATCTAAATCTTTTCCTTTAACAGATCATGTCATGGAAGCAAAAAAAGAAACTGTTTTTTGTAGCCATATTTGGAAGATGACATGGAAACAACAGTGACATTAACAACATACTAGTTTAGTTCTTTTATGAAGTTGCTTCTGGAATTTCATTTCATTTCATTATTGTCTGTGTAAGTTTTATGGTCGGTTGTTAGTATTGTGCCAATGTTCTAAGAGTTTTATCATTGGGCAAGGCAACATTGTGCTAGAAGTGGGCTTTTAGCGAAAGCCAAAGCTAGTTAACATATTGGATAGCGTAACTAACATATTTCTAGTTTTACACATCTTGGAACAACCGATGTAAACTTGCTCAAACTAAAAACTGTTTAAGTGAACAGGAAAGGCAATAAGTTGTATATTGCAAAAGCATTGCTATTTAGGGTACAAAATTCTAGGAAACAGAAACTAATATGTACCTTCAATTACACAATAACATGTATCGGGTAAAATAATTGATGGAGCTGTTGTATTAATAGTTTTGCCTCTTGATCAAAAATATTGCTGCTTACACCATTATGTCTCCCATTATGAGTGCATGTGCATTGTTAGTTTACCTGATAGTTTTCATCTGCTAATGCAAACTAATCCCTCATTCTTTTTTCCAGTAATACAAGCAATATTTACTGGGGAAAAGATTCAGAAAAATTGTACCTCTCGCTGCAGATTCCATTCTGATTCTTTGTCAAGGCAAGTTATATGTCTCTCTTTTCAAAATTATCAGCCCAACTTCCATATCTCTCTTCAAAATTTTCTCCTTTCCTTAAAATGATCTGTGGTTTAGTCACCTTAATAACGTGTTTCAATTTCTTTTCGTTTCTATATGTGTCATCTTGGCTGACTATTTTTTATTATCTTTTAATTGTAGGAAACATCTTTGTATATGCTGTCCTTTGAAGTTGGTGATCATTTCTTATGTGATGGTATGCTAATGCTTACTGCTATCAAATTTTATGAGTATATTTTCAGCTTGTGAGTAGTTTGAACCTTAATTTATCTTTATTTTTGTAAGCCAATGTGCTTTATTCGGTGGTTTTGATTTAGACTTCATAATTGATTTCATGAATTTGTCCAGGTAATAATCATTGTTGTGTTCTCTCATTCCAAGGAAACAATTTGGCTTGGTATGCATTGTTTAGGATGTAGTTCTCAAAAATAGTCGACCAATTACTAGCTGGACATTAGATTCAGGACATATGGTTGCTGCTCATCCATTAATATCTGACACATGTGGAAAGAACCTGCATATTATCATTAGCTGTCATATTAGGCAAAACTTTGTTAAGTTGAGCCCTATTTGCTTCTATCAATAAGAAACTGCTATTGGTATAAATATCAACATTGTTCTTCTTTCATCTAATTTCAAAAGTGACATTTTTCCTATATGATGACATCATGTATTATTTTCTACACAATTAAGAACCTTTGCTCTGTCTCAATTTTTGTTGGCAAATTATTAGGTCCTGCCTGATATTGCACCAATTGTTACTGTTCTGATGGATGTCTGACAATCATTAAATTAGCCTAGCCTTTAATTTGACATGGCTTTAAATGTCAAGTAATCAAACTAATTTCCCTTTTCTGCTTTCACTTACAAGCATTTATATAGATCTTGAGTATGTTAAAACATCATGGAGTTTTTTGGTTCAAAAAAGATAAGCATTTTACATCATAGGCCCGTCACAACATATTTAGCCCATTGTAAAATCTAACTTTGAAGTTACCTGTGGCCCTTAAAGCTTGTGCCATTATGTTCTTTGGCCACCTTAAACTACACAAATTTGTTTGTTTTTGGCCTTTTTCATCCGATGTGGGTGCACATGGTATGCCATGTGACCATATTCAAAACAGACAAATTTATGCAATTCAAGGCCCTAAACGAGCATCTTCTTTCATATTTTAACTTATTTTATTTTTAAAATTTGTACTTTAGAGGTTATAACAGACAATGTCCCAAATTTTAAGGTCCTTTTTTGGCTTTAATCCAAAATCCTACAACAGTTAGCATTGCATTAAGATCTTCATTTATTAAACCTGCACTCACCACTTGCGGATGGAAGCATAAGACCATAACGTAATAATGGAAGTTTAAAAATGCCATGCCACTATCTTGAATGCTTTCGATTGGTTGTAGTTTGATCATGTTATAAGATCTGGTTGAAACTGGCCAGGTTGAACTTGTATTGCTTCTGCTTATTCATTTGTGCCCTTAATTATAACAAATATGATCTATTCTTTCTGGGCTTTGAATTGACTAGATTTGATAAGGTACATGTTGAATTCTGTAATAGATGCCATGCTATTGCATTAGCACATCTTCCATATTAAACCTTGGCGCACCGCTTATGGATTAAAGCTTAACAGTGTAACGTAATAATTGAAGTTTAAAAGTGCTACAATCTTGAATGCTTGCTATAGATTGTAGTTTGATCAGATTATGAGACCTGGCTCAAATTGACTGTCTTGTACTTGATTTGCCTCTACTCACTCATCTGTGTCCTTATATTCAACAAATATGATCTATTATGTTGCTGGGTTTTGAACTGACCAGATTTTACAAGTAATAAGCTACATGTTGAAATTTGAAATGTCTCTCCTAAGATCCTCAAATTTTGAGGATTTTGGCTTTGTTTATCTCCTTTCACACTTTATTTTTTTGTTTGGTTTTTATTTTCAGTCTTCCATTTTTTTTTAATTATCATGTTTTTTCTTATCTTTTTGAACACCAGAATTTTATTTTATCTATGCTTTAGTTTCTAAAATTAATTCTTCCTTATCTTTCTATATTTTAAATACTTAGTGTTTGATAGGAAGATACTTTAATTTGAATGTAATATAATTTAAATCCTTTTTGTTTGAAGTTGTAGAATGTTACCTGTATGCTCAATCACGTGGTGTGATTCACCTGTCTCTGTATGTATATATATATATACACCCACAATGTCCACGGTTGCTTTCCATTACCTGAATATTTCAGATACCCAGTAGCATTGTCTCACCAATACTGATCTATTGACAGCATTTATATTTCTTCATTTCCGCTTTATTTTTAATATTATTTACCCTCCATCTGTTTGACGTGTGAAGGAAAATGTTGTGCTTGGCTGAACACATACTGTTGGCATCAACATGCCGTCTTTGATTGCATATGTTCAAGCAGGGTGAGTCTGATACAATTTGTTTTATGGTCAACTTTAATTGTGCCATTTTGTACTTGTACCTTATACTGAAGCCGAATGATGGCTGACTTCTGTTCTCTTCAATCTTTTACAGTCTATGCCAACATGAAGAGCATCTTATTCACCTGTGTAGGAAGTCATGAGCAACATATATCTTATATCCAAAAAGGCCCACCAGATGATGAAAGGTATTACTGCTCTTTACCCTTGCTCATGTATAACTAACTACAGGTGGTTGTTTTGAGAATATAATTGTCACGCAAAGCCAGGCCTGCCTGTTTTATGTTTTTCATTGTACAGTTATATTTCTTTTGGGTGTAAAAGAAAGCTGACTGACATTTGTAACATCGTCATTTGGTTAGAGCTATTCCAGGTGAAATTCCATTAAGTGAATGCGCCATGATCATTGGCAGGAACTACTTGTTTGCAATTGGCTTGCCTGACTTGAGAAGATGCTGTTTGATCCTCCATGTGGTTATTGTATGATATTGGTTCAAATCTGCACCCAGTCAGATAGTTACATTTGGAGAATCAAATCACTTTCTGGTTGAAGAACTTCGGTATGAGGCGCTTGACTCGTCTTGGTCAGGGAAATGGTGAAAGTCAAGCCAATCATTAAACATGCTTTCCTTGCTCATGTTGTTCTAAACTTTCTTATGTGGAAAACTACCACACTAGCACTCTTCTTCCACCACTTGTACTTTTAATATATGGTATTAATTTTGTCCATGATGACTTTTTCTTTTTTTGTTTTTTTTAATTTTTGAGTTGAAATGTATTACTATAACAGCAGAATTGACTGGTTGTTGGCATTATTTTAGGATTATTTCCTGCAATTATCCATCACCAAGGAACAGAAGTTTCCTTTCTGTTGCTTCTGGGGCCGGAGATCTGGTTTTTAGTAAGAGTTTTTGCTTTAACTAATTAATAATCCATTTTTGTGTAAATGGGAGTAGAGAATGTTTAAGAAATTCAAATGTTAGCCATGAAATTATATTGAACACCAATTAAGACGCTTTTTCCTTTGTGCAAACAACAAACTATGTGTACACACATAAAAACCACCTCAGAGACATACCAAATCACTCCGAAATAAATCTAGAAATTGACAGGTGAACCATAAAATTCATCAAGGAAGAAAACAATCCATGCAGTGCACCATGAAACTCAAGAATTCGGAGTTCCATCAAAATACATTCATGAGGAAGTACTTCACATAATCAAGTACAAATATGTCATTATTACTTCGATAATCAATCTTAACCATACATGCGGGGCAACATGTAGCTCAGGAATTCCGAGTATGATCATAAAACATTCATGAGGAAGTACTTCACATAATCAAGTAAAAATATGTCATTATTACTTCAACAATCAATCTTTTAAGCTCTGCCAAAGAAACAAAGCCAATGCACCACATGCTTCACCGGCAGCGGCGGCAATCATCATCTTGGAAGTAGCACGTTTTAAAATATATAGGTTGTTGTCTGCCACTGGAAAATCAATCGTATAAATCACCAAACGATTAGTCTATCATTTCATCTGAAACTCTGTAAAAACTATGGCTAATCTTTCCCCAAATAGTTCTGACAAAGCATATCATCTGTTCATGAGCTCTGATGGTTGTGAGCTGTTAACAAAGGTTGCACTTTTATTTAATCCTTCAAGAAGAAGAATCCTTATTGCCTCAAGTCCTCTTTGGAGAGCGAAATCCAACTGCAACCACAAGAGCAAAAGATATACAGAAGGTGCTGGAAAATGCAGACTGTACCAAACATCTAAAGATGAGAAAGGCACCTCTTCCCGTTCCTTTTTGTTGAAGGGTCGAAGAACAAAACTAGCTGGATCCATTTTCCCTGGGGGCCGTCCAATGCCTTTGAGAAATTTCATTAAAAAAATGTTACTTCAGCAATTTGTATCGGTGGAGGTAACAAACTGTCTTATATTCTCACCTATTCTTAGACGTGGAAAATCTCGAGATCCTTTCAAATGGTTGATCACACTCTTCATCCTGTTGAAGAATTCCCAACATGATTGTTCATAAAATCAAATGGCCACAATGTTAGCAATTTGCTACAAGCTCTACAAGTTGCTTAGCAACAAAATTTTTAAAAGCATGCGCCAGTGAGACAGGCGCTAAACTTGATTTCAATGATTGTCTAGTTAAGTACATCTAAACATACTTACTTGCAAAATCTTGATAGGATGGTTAAAAATAATAAAAATAACATATTTTCCTTAGTATTTAATACAAAAAAGAACACATGATTCACAAGTTATTTCATTTATAATATTCTTGAGTCATATTCAAGTTCATTTGAGAAGATAACGTCTGTTTCTCCACCATTTGAGAAAGACACTACACTATCTGATGTTATCTCACAAGATTTATCAATGATCTTGTTCCAAAAGAGAGTGTGAGTGTGACTGGTTTGACTCTTGATCTAGTATTCATAAAATTAATTCTGATATAAAATACTGAAACACATTATTAACAAATGTGGAAATTCAAAAAAATGAGATGGCTCAAAGACATACCCATTGTGGCCCCCATGTCCACCCTTAGGCAGTAAGCGTAATTTTGCAAAAGGCAAATCAAGATCATCATACATCTGCAGATAGAAAGCCACCATGCCAGAAATAATAACTACCAACTTTACAAAAATAAAATGAACAATAAGGGAGAGATACCATACCAGGACTACTTGATTAAGCGGAACATGGAAATATGAAACAATTGATCCAACCTACAACATGAAATCATATTTATATCAGAACTTAAATAAAAGGGTGCTGACACTAGAGGTAGATTAGTAAGATATGTGGGACTTACAGACTCACCACTTGCATTCATAAAAGTTTGTGGTTTAGCAAGCATAACGGGGCATCACCAATGAAGCCTACACAAATAAGCACAACAAATTCTACAAATAAGCTAATATAAAACACCCTATATGTAGTTTATTATGTTTATATGATCAATAATGTGAAAATCAAAGCATGCCAACACACTTCATTTAAAACCAAAAACTTTTTGTTCCACATAGAATTAGTGCGGCCAAGTAATGTTGGAAAAAGAATATATCATTCAAATAAGATCTTGAGTGTGCTACACCTACAACTCTGAATGGAGTCTCAAGAGAAAGAAACTAAAATGCAGAAGCAAGATAAGACCTTTTTCCAAACAATGCTTTTGAAGCGTATGGTGCTCACAGATATCCCTTCAGCTTCAGCTATGGCATCTATCATCTCAAAAACCAACCTGAAGTATATCCATTGAAACAATAGAAAGAAAAAAATGTATACAGGTTAGCTACTCTAAAAATGGAAACGCTGGAAATACTGTCATAATAACATAACCCATTATTACCAACATCCTAAAGCCTATATTTTTATCCTGAAGACAAATATCTGAACCATCCATCCAGATCTCTAACCAAGAAATTCCAAATAACACAACGTGGGAGTTGTAGACAAGGATTTCTCTAAAAATTTAAGTTGTAATTGTCATGATAAAGAGGCCAATTGAATGTATTATCTTAAAAAGATTGCAACTTTCTAAGACTAAGAGAACAATAGGAATGACATTATTGAAGAATTATTTAACAAAAACATTGTTTGAGTTCAGAACTAATGCTCTTCTCACAATCCTAATACAACTCAACCCACCAAATAATTTCATGCTTGAATTTCCAATTCTTGAAAAACAGAAAGAGCGCAATCAACTAAATGATTCTAATATTTCTAGCACAAATCCGAAAGATAAGAATATCTCACATTATGGCGAGTCCCGGTATACATCTTGCCAGGATTCCCAAGGCCTACGAGCAACCATGGCTTGGATTTGGACTGATCGCTGGTGGAGGATGAAGCGGAGGCGCTGAGCGGTGGCGAGAGGAGCATGAGCTTAGTCCCACGGCCGAAGCTGCGCAAATTATGAGCTGAAGGCAATGGAGATCGAAGCCCGTTCAGCAACGACGACGCCCCCAGCATCATCCTTCTCTTCTCTCCTTATTAAATCCTATAAAAAGAAAAAAGAAACACGGAAGGGGCTGACGATCATGTTTTTGATAAAACCCTTGACTTATTTAATTTTTCAAAAAACTCCTTAGATTTCATTTATATGTATATATATAATTAATTCCTTGAAAGGCTTGAAATAATAATATAATAATAATAAGACATTTGAATAAAAACAATAAAAACGTGAGGACAGGGCCAGGTCCAGTGGCCCAATTGGGCTTGAATAATCGGCACGTGCCTCTTCTACCGCTTTGAAATGAATATAATATAAGCCATTCAAAAATTTAAGTACTATGAAAAATTTTTCCCATCAACCGACATAAAAAAAAAAAATATATATCACTATTGTATAATCAACAAGTAATTCATCTTCAATATAAATGTATTTGTAGATTTCCATGAATAGAAAATAAGTAAAGAAGAAAACATAAAAAGAAAAGAAAAGAAATTGTACTGATCACCGTCAATTACACTGAGCCTTCTTTACTTGCTTCTTATCTTTCTTCTTCACACTCAAAATACATAAATGGAGGGGGTATTTATAGGCTTACAAGGGTTAAATGAAGGATCAGGATTGATTCGATCCGACTGTCCAAAATACCCTGGAAGGTGGAATAGTAACAGTACTAGCGATTGCTTTAATAGACATCCATTATTTATAATATTCATAATACTCCCCTTTGGATGTCTACGACTAAAGGATATGTCTCGTTAAAATTAAACATTGCTAGAAAAAACCCAGTGGGATAAAAACCCAAGCAAGGGAAAAGAGTATAGTATACTTTATATTTTGAGGGTCACTGCCTCATTAAAAACCTTGCCTCGAAAAAACACTTTGGGATAAAAACCGCTGCAAAAGGAAAAAAACTACAGTCTCCCCCTCAAATAAATAACTTTAATTTATTTCTGGAGTACTTACATCCTTGAGTCTTCTCATCCCGATTTTATGTATAAGTCTTTGGTAAATGCACTTGGGAAGTTATTTTGTGAATAGATCTACTTGATTATCATTAGATTGAATCTTTTGAACTTCTGTAACGCCTTCTTTTTGGAGGTCATGAGTGTAGAAAAATTTTGGTGATATATGCTTCGTTTTATCACCTTTAATATAACCTCCTTTGTATCTAAGAAATACAAACACTATTGTCTTCATAAATTCATCGTAGCATTTGTTGTAGCAGGTTGGTAATTTGCATGATAATTTGTATATGACCAATCATAGATCGCAACTACCGGCATTCTCGACTTGCTTCATGTAGAGCTAGAATTTCGAGATGATTTGATGAAGTAGTGTAAGAGTTTGTTTTGTAGAACACCATGAGATAGTTGTACTATTATAACAAAAATACATATCCGATCCCGAGATCGCCCTTTTTGAGGATCGACGGATACCCAAAGATCAACAAAGCTCGTGAGGTTGGATGTAAAGATTCTTGTGAATAAAAATAAGCCTAGATTTGTAGTTCCTCGTAAATAATATAGCACATCTTTTACTCCCTTTCTAGTGTCTTCGTGTCGGGTGTAGAGAGCAGTATCTTGCTAGAAAATTCTACCGCAAAAGCTATATCCGGTCTTCAGTATTATTCGATGGTATATTAATGCACCAATTGCACTTAGATATGGAGTTTCGAACCAAGAATGATCTCTCCTTCTTGGTGGGACGAAATGGATATTTTTGTATATCAAGTGTCCGAACTAACCATCAGTGTACTCAATGGATAAGCATTCTCCATATTGAATCTCTTTAGCACCTTTTTTGTATAGGTTGATTGATGCACAAATATTCCCGTGGGTAAGTGCTCGATTTGTATCTCATAATTTCATTATTTTTATTTCTTTTTCTCACGAACACCCATTCATAACAGACTGGTTTTATCCCTTCTAGTGTTGGCATTATCGGCCCAAAATACCTCACGTTTTGATAGGAATTTAGCTCGACTGGATAGTTTCTTTCCATTTTGGTCAATCATTTTTTTGTCGACATTCATCAATAGATCGTGGGTCCGGATCATTATCAGTATTTATTCTATATTTGTAGCAACATTGTAGATGAATATATCATTTATTTTGGTCTCATGCTGATTCATTCTTTGACCATCATCTACATAGCAAATTGAATTTTCAATATTTTCAGAAATATCATTCCCCGTTGATTCTTCATTAACTTGTTTAGAGGGTTTTATAATTGTCTCTCTCTTTTTACATGTGAGATCCCTTTCTTTATTTTTCTGCTTCTTTTTTCTGGGAGTTGAATCTTTGGCGCCAATTAGTCTTCCACATTTTTGTCGATCGTTTATTTTCTACTTGATTTTCTTTCAATGGAGTCTTAGGAATCTCAATTCTTGCGAGGGAGTATCGGGGTGGTATATATGATTTCGATACCATTTTTAATATCGTTGAATGCATCGAGTATTTCATTTTACAATATTTTGTAATTTAATGATCCTTTTGAACTTCAAGTTCACATTCGTTAGTCGCGAGGATCATATGTATGTAATTGTGATGCATTCCAATCAATTTCTTTTGGCTTGTTTTGAGTAATCATTTCTCCCCCTAATAAAGGAACACGATTCATCAAAATGGCAATCGCAAATTTTTGCAGATAAATACATCTCTTATTAATGGCTCTAAATATTGTATAATTGAAGGATAATCATAACCAACATACATACCAAATCTGCGTTAGTGGACCTATTTTTTTATGCGATTTGGTGTTGCTATTAGACATATACTACACAACCAAATATTCTCATATGTGAAATATCGATTTTTACCCATAACAAGTTGGTGTGGTGAATATGAATTACATGCAATTGGTCGGATCCAGTATTAAAAAGTCTGCAGACATGCAAAAATAGCATGACCCGATACACTTGTAGGTAATTTTGTCCTTAATAATATTGGACGAGCAATAATCTAGAGTCTTTTAATTAATGACTCTGCTAACCCATTTTGGGTATGTACACGAACCATCTGTATGCTTTCAACATGTATTCCAACTGCCATACTGATAATCATAAAAATAATTTTGATAAAAATTCATCGAGCATTATCGAGACGAATTGTCTTTATGGGATAATCCCGAAAAATTGTGTTTTAAGCCCCGATAATTTGTGCCATAGTCTTGCAAAGACTACATTTCATGTAGACAAAAGTGAAACGTGGGACCATCTAGTCGATGCATCAATTAAAACCATAAAATACCTAAATAGTCCGCATGATGGATATATTAGTCCATATATATATATCTCCTTGTATTCTTTCTAAAAATTTAGGAGATTCACCAGATCCTATAGTTGTCGAAGGTTTGGTTATTAGCTTTTCCCATTGAGCATCGTCGAACATGTATATATCATTATTTGTTAGGATTTTATAATCATTCGATTGGGTGTCATGAGAACTAGTAATAATCCCGGCAGCAACATAATAGCACCGAGGGATGTCAAGTCTTTTTATGCCATATTTTAAATATCTACGGGTCGATTAACCTTCCGGGTTAATACCGTATGTGATTCCACACTTTGATACGTGTAAAATATAATTCTGAAGATATATAGGGAAAGCTTTCAAGTACATGTTTTTTTGGTATGAAAATAATTCAGTGTAATATGAAGATATTCTTTTCCTTCCTTATTAACCGTCTCTAAATGATATCCATTGAAACGTATATCTTTAAAACTTAGAAGGTTCCTCAATCAATAATGATATAAAATATATTTTTCTTATTGATAATGATATAAAAATATGTTTTTCTTTATCAAAATAGTATGCGTTGTCCCGCAATCAATAATGCATTCATCATCAGCCATATTTGTAATACCCTGAACCTTTGGATAATTACTGGAAAAATATATTTAGGGTATTACTACAATTCCAATAAAATTTTTTTGTACAAAGTAATCTTGTTGAGAAACCCCAAGTGGAAAGAATAAGGACCTAAGTGTAAAAGTTTTTAAAAAATTTTGGGTTAAAGAATAAATGAAAAGGATGGACATGAAATGTTTATGGAAACCGAGGACTGAAAGATAAGATGGAAGGGATCTTTTTGAAATGTTGTGTTATAATCCAGGGACCATTGGATAATTTTAAAGGACTTTTTAGAATATTATTTCATAATTCAAGGACCATTTTGGGAGTTTTTCAGGGACTGTTTTGTAAGAAATTATGTTTTCGAGAACTAAAAAGTGAATTTCGGTGAAGAGTTAATTGAGAGAAAAATCTAGAAACTGTGTTGTTTCATCTTCTTCACCACCATTTCTTTACTGATGAACCCGAGAGTTATGAAGAAATGGGAGAAATTAGAGGTTTTTAAAGAAAAAACTTGGAGATCGTAGGAGGAGCTCATGGGAGTGGTTACTTGCTTGGTAAGGGTTTCTTTGGTGTAGTTTTTGTTTAATGTTTGTGTATGTTTGGATGTATATATATATTGTGGATTTGATGAATAAAATGATATATTTGAGTAGAAATAATCATGGTTTGTTGTTGATTGATTTGTTTAATGTTTTCTATCGTAGTACATCTTGTAATCGAGATTAGGGTTTGGTTTGATTAATTAAGTTGATGATTATGATGATTAAGGTGTTAATGATGATGGTTGGATTGGAATTGGTTGGGTTTAGCCAAATTGATTTGGTTGAGTTGAATTGAATTGATTGAGTTGAGTTTGATTTGGTTTAACCAAGTTCGATTTTAATTGAATTGGAATTGGGTTTGGATGAGAATTGAATTGGTTGTGTTTAATTGAATTGACCTGGTCTGGGTTTGATCAAATCAAGTTGAGTATGGTTGGACTTGAATGGTTTGGTTGAATTAAATTGGTTGAAGTTGATTTGGGTTTGGTTTCTGGATGTTGGGACTATAGGGGTTTTGGAGCCGAACCAAGTTGGTTCAACAGAATTTGTATAAGAATTAAGTTGGTTCAAGGCTAGTGGGTTTAATTAAACCTGGTTCAGTGAATTTGAGTTTGGTTCAGTTGAAATTGAGGTTGGTTCAAGTTGGTTCAGAATGGTCCTAGCTCAAAATTGAGTTGGACTTAAGGTACGATTGGAGACCAATTTGATTATGCACAGTCGGTTTGAGCCGATTGGAGTGAGTGGGCCCAATTAGAGAGTCGGGTTATTGCTTTCATGTATTTTACGTTGGGTTCAATTATGTTTTTAGTTGTCATAATTGTTTATTTATTTTATTATGTTATCCTATTAGAGTGTTGATTAGGTTTGGGAGGGAGTTCCGAGTCTAGCAAGAAACCCTAGGGACACCAGGAGTGAATTGGTAGTGGCTATTATTTTAAATAAATAAATTATTATTATTATTTTGAAATAATTGTTTAATGGCTAGTATTTTTGGAAATAAATGTTTAAAGTACTTCATTTTTATCATGTTTAATTGCGTATAAGGTCGAAAATATACTTATATTTATTTTTCCTACGATGTGCCATGATAACCGTATTGATACATCGGTTTTGTATAATTATACGTGATTTGTGAATAGTGGAAATACATGTATACTGTGATTTTAATTATTCAATTCATGTATTTATTTTTTTGGATGGAGTACATATCTTTGCTTTTGATTTGGAATGATTTGTGAAATCGTAGTGTGCGTATTAAAATGTTTTTACCGACAATATTTGTGGAATTGATTTTTCATTCCTGGTATAGAAATGGTATCATGGATCTTTACTGGTATTATGCATGGTTATACTTTTGGCATTGACTTTGTGGAAAATAATGTTTATTTCCGTGTTGTGAATACTTGTCCTGGAAAAGGATCATGTGTTATGATTTATCGGATGGTATTATTACATGTGATTTACTTGATGGTTTTGATGGTGACGGGCTAAGCCGACTCTGCGATAGTGGGTCCCCACGGGCCCGACCTTTAGAGGTGGGCGTGGTGGACTTGAGTATTGATTTCTACGAGGGCCGAGTTCGGGTGGGAGGCGAGCCACGACCTGGATATTCATCGGATAGCCGAGGGTCGCCAACCGGTGAACAGGTGGGTCAGCGATGGGGACATGAGTTCCTTGACGGCTCTGAACCTCAGCCCATGCCACTGCGAAGGTTTAGAGAGTTTTCTACACCATGTTATCTTTGAGTGAGTGTTGGGTATTGCTTTTATTTTTGAATTTGAAATTTATGTTATTTTTGAATTATGATGAGGAGTCTCTCACAAAATTTGTGTTTTCTGAGAAAATCAAATTGATGTTGATCTATGTTGAATTTATGTTTCAAAAGTTCTTTAAAAATGTATTTTGCTAGAATTCTGGTATTTTGGAAAAGTTGGAAAATTATTTGAGAAGTTGGTATTTATATACTTTATATATACTGTATTTAAGTATTTAAAATTATTAAGCCACTACCAGTCAGCTGAATGTCTTTGTAGGCTGCGGGAGCGAGGACCCTAGATCGCTCGATCGAGTATAGAGCTAGTCGAGGGTTGAGTCCGGACTGCAGTGGGTCCCCTCTCTTTATTTCTTGTCATAGTGTTGTGATCTTGTAGCGGTTGTACCTGCAAATTTGAGTAATTATATTTGTTGTATTTATGTATTTTGAACACTGTAGTTGGTGTAAACCGTAAATTGTGATTTGCAAATCGATTTGATTTCGAGAGGTGTCAGGTTTCAGTTAAAAGGGAATTTTTAACCGATGGGTGCCACATTTACCTCGATAGAAGGGGGTGG